>NC_048571.1:812500-1010000 GCF_013265735.2 Oncorhynchus mykiss | reverse complement strand
AAAGAGTTAGAGCACTGAATGTCTCCAGCAGCACAGATCCAATAAATCCCCCTCAGAGAGACACAGGTCCATTAAATCCCCCTCAGAGAGACACAGGTCCATTAAATCCCCCTCAGAGAAACAGGTCCATTAAATCCCCCTCAGAGAGACACAGGTCCATTAAATCCCCCTCAGAGAAACAGGTCCATTAAATCCCCCTCAGAGACACAGGTCCATTAAACCCCCCTCAGAGATACACAGGTCCATTAAGTTCCCCTCAGAGACACACAGGTCCATTAAGTTCCCCTCAGAGATACACAGGTCCATTAAGTTCCCCTCAGAGACACACAGGTCCATTAAGTTCCCCTCAGAGACACAGGTCCATTAAACCACCCTCAGAGACACAGGTCCATTAAACCACCCTCAGAGACACAGGTCCATTAAACCCCCCTCAGAGACACAGGTCCATTAAACCCCCCTCAGAGACACAGGTCCATTAAGTTCCCCTCAGAGACACACAGGTCCATTAAGTTCCCCTCAGAGAGACACAGGTCCATTAAGTTCCCCTCAGAGACACACAGGTCCATTAAGTTCCCCTCAGAGACACACAGGTCCATTAAACCCCCCTCAGATACACAGGTCCATTAAACCCCCCTCAGACACACAGGTCCTTTAAACCCCCCTCAGAGACACAGGTCCATTAAACCCCCCTCAGAGACACAGGTCCATTAAACCCCCCTCAGAGACACAGGTCCATTAAACCCCCCTCAGAGACACAGGTCCATTAAACCCCCCTCAGAGACACAGGTCCATTAAACCCCCCTCAGAGACACACAGGTCCATTAAGTTCCCCTCAGAGAGACACAGGTCCATTAATTTCCCCTCAGAGACACACAGGTCCATTAAGTTCCCCTCAGAGACACACAGGTCCATTAAGTTCCCCTCAGAGACACACAGGTCCATTAAACCCCCCTCAGATACACAGGTCCATTAAACCCCCCTCAGACACACAGGTCCTTTAAACCCCCCTCAGAGACACAGGTCCATTAAACCCCCCTCAGATACACAGGTCCATTAAACCCCCCTCAGATACACAGGTCCATTAAACCCCCCTCAGAGACACAGGTCCATTAAACCCCCCTCAGAGACACAGGTCCATTAAACCCCCCTCAGAGACACAGGTCCATTAAACCCCCCTCAGAGACACAGGTCCATTAAACCCCCCTCAGAGACACAGGTCCATTAAACCCCCCTCAGAGACACAGGTCCATTAAACCCCCCTCAGAGACACACAGGTAGAAAGATATAATAGATAACCTTTAGTTTTAGACTGGTATGGTGGCAAGTCAGAGACAAACTTACCTCCCTCCAGTTCCTCAGAGTCAGGATGTGGGCTGACTGGAGGAGAGAAGGACTCAATTAGACAACGCTTGTGTTTCTACTTCAACTGTACACACACACACACACACACACACACACACACACACACACACACACACACACACACACATCTACCTTGGTCCCCAGTAACACCATCTGTCCTGTGTAGCTGCAGACAGACTGGTAGCAGGCCTTCTCTCCTACTAGGGCCTAAAACACAACACTGTTAGTCTGGAGAGCAGAGGTCAAAGGCCAGGACACTGTTATTCAGAGTGAAAATCAACCATGACTGCTAATTTCTCAATAATACTTTTAGATACAAATGTGGCAAATATATGCCAAGAATCCCGAACAAGACCTTCGTACGGATTCAATTATTATTTCAGGAAGATCCCAAACATCATGGTTATGATTGGTTCATGTTGACTCTGAATGACTCCATGTAGAGGTATGGGAGACAGGTGGGAGGGAATCACTGGTGACCCCCCTGCTCCTTGATTGGACAGCTTCAGTCCCCCTGAAGAGACGCTCTCCTCTCTGGCTGCTTCTGATCCAGTGACGAGGACGTTGGTCCTGTGTGATTGGACAGAGCCAGCTGCTCTACAACGGGTTAGAACTGGTGATTAAAAGGTTTCATTCCAGGTAGTGGTTTGTAACCTTCCTAGCTGGTTTCAACAGTTTGGTGTTTAGTAGTTAAGGTAGCGGAGACTGATTCTTCAGGGGGATAAATTACCTTGTGCAACCTTTTCCCACTAGCCAGCCTAGTCCTGTACTGTCTGACCCTGCTCCATAACCCTTAACCTTTGACCCATAAAACTTACCTGACACCCTCTACTACCACTGACCTCTAACCCCTCACCTGTGACCTTTGCCAATGCCAGGTGATGCCTTCCCCTCTACAGCTACTGACCTATGACCCCTTTTCCATGCCCTTTCACCCCTACCCTACCATTACTTCTCAACCCTCACTATCTATCCTACCCACCGCAACTTCTCTACCGTCACCTCTGACATCTGACCCTGACCCCTGACCCCTGACCCTCACCAGTGCCTGGCTGACGTTTCCCCCCGTTGCCAGCGATTTAAAATGGCTGCTGTTGTAGACCAGCTGCACCTCAGCCACGTCCAAGCTCTCCAGCTCCTCCTGGCTGGGTCGGTCCACCACACGCAGCTTCTCCCCGCTGTCCATCACCACCAGGGTACGACTGTTGATCCACTGTGGAGGGGGAGGGGAAACACAATAGGTGAGTGGGTGTGAAAGAGCAAGAGAGACACAGGGAGAGAGACAAAGGGAGGCAGGGGGTGAAGGAGAGGGATAATAACAGAGAGGCAGGGTGTGAAGGAGAGGGATAATAACAGAGAGGCAGGGTGTGAAGGAGAGGGATAATAACAGAGAGGCAGGGGGTGAAGGAGAGGGATAATAACAGAGAGGCAGGGGGTGAAGGAGAGGGATAATAACAGAGAGGCAGGGTGTGAAGGAGAGGGATAATAACAGAGAGGCAGGGGGTGAAGGAGAGGGATAATAACAGAGGGGCAGGGGGTGAAGGAGAGGGATAATAACAGAGAGGCAGGGGGTGAAGGAGAGGGATAATAACAGAGGGGCAGGGGGTGAAGGAGAGGGATAATAACAGAGGGGCAGGAGGTGAAGGAGAGGGATAATAACAGAGAGGCAGGGGGTGAAGGAGAGGGATAATAACAGAGAGGCAGGGTGTGAAGGAGAGGGATAATAACAGAGAGGCAGGGGGTGAAGGAGAGGGATAATAACAGAGAGGCAGGGGGTGAAGGAGAGGGATAATAACAGAGAGGCAGGGGGTGAAGGAGAGGGATAATAACAGAGGCAGGGGGTGAAGGAGAGGGATAATAACAGAGAGGCAGGGGGTGAAGGAGAGGGATAATAACAGAGAGGCAGGGTGTGAAGGAGAGGGATAATAACAGAGGCAGGGGGTGAAGGAGAGGGATAATAACAGAGGCAGGGGGTGAAGGAGAGGGATAATAACAGAGAGGCAGGGGGTGAAGGAGAGGGATAATAACAGAGAGGCAGGGGGTGAAGGAGAGGGATAATAACAGAGAGGCAGGGTGTGAAGGAGAGGGATAATAACAGAGGCAGGGGGTGAAGGAGAGGGATAATAACAGAGGCAGGGGGTGAAGGAGAGGGATAATAACAGAGAGGCAGGGGGTGAAGGAGAGGGATAATAACAGAGAGGCAGGGGGTGAAGGAGAGGGATAATAACAGAGAGGCAGGGGGTGAAGGAGAGGGATAATAACAGAGAGGCAGGGGGTGAAGGAGAGGGATAATAACAGAGAGGCAGGGGGTGAAGGAGAGGGATAATAACAGAGGCAGGGGGTGAAGGAGAGGGATAATAACAGAGAGGCAGGGGGTGAAGGAGAGGGATAATAACAGAGAGGCAGGGTGTGAAGGAGAGGGATAATAACAGAGAGGCAGGGTGTGAAGGAGAGGGATAATAACAGAGAGGCAGGGGGTGAAGGAGAGGGATAGTAACAGAGAGGCAGGGGGTGAAGGAGAGGGATAATAACAGAGAGGCAGGGTGTGAAGGACAGGGATAATAACAGAGGCAGGGGGTGAAGGAGAGAGATAATAACAGAGGCAGGGGGTGAAGGAGAGGGATAATAACAGAGGGGCAGGGGGTGAAGGAGAGGGATAATAACAGAGAGGCAGGGGGTGAAGGAGAGGGATAATAACAGAGAGGCAGGGGGTGAAGGAGAGGGATAGTAACAGAGAGGCAGGGGGTGAAGGAGAGGGATAGTAACAGAGAGGCAGGGGGTGAAGGAGAGGGATAATAACAGAGAGGCAGGGTGTGAAGGAGAGGGATAGTAACAGAGAGGCAGGGGGTGAAGGAGAGGGATAATAACAGAGAGGCAGGGTGTGAAGGAGAGGGATAATAACAGAGAGGCAGGGGGTGAAGGAGAGGGATAATAACAGAGAGGCAGGGTGTGAAGGAGAGGGATAATAACAGAGAGGCAGGGGGTGAAGGAGAGGGATAGTAACAGAGAGGCAGGGGGTGAAGGAGAGGGATAATAACAGAGAGGCAGGGGGTGAAGGAGAGGGATAGTAACAGAGAGGCAGGGGGTGAAGGAGAGGGATAATAACAGAGAGGCAGGGTGTGAAGGAGAGGGATAATAACAGAGAGGCAGGAGGTGAAGGAGAGGGATAATAACAGAGGCAGGGGGTGAAGGAGAGAGATAATAACAGAGGCAGGGGGTGAAGGAGAGGGATAATAACAGAGGGGCAGGGGGTGAAGGAGAGGGATAATAACAGAGAGGCAGGGTGTGAAGGAGAGGGATAATAACAGAGAGGCAGGGGGTGAAGGAAAGGGATAGTAACAGAGAGGCAGGGGGTGAAGGAGCGGAATAATAACAGAGAGGCAGAGCCAGAGCCAGAAAGCGCAACAGAACAAGGCGACAGAGAGAGACCTTGGCTGTGTTCAAAACCGTGACGTATATCATGAGTAAATTGTGACTGTCTGACAAATAATATCGAGTAGTTATTTATAATGCAAGGTTCTTTGTAGATCAGTCAGTCTTGACTAAAAATGTCAAATCAGCTGCGACGTCAAACACGCCCATTCAGTAAGGATGAGAGGAAGGAACGGAGAAGGGCAGAGGGTTAAAAAGAGAAGAGATGTGGCCTGTAAAGAAAGATCCTGAAGTGACATCATGCGGCACTTACATTCAGACTGATGATGTCACAGTTCAGCTGCAGCTGTCTTTGCTTGATGACATGGATGGTTCCGGTCTCATCCTTCTTCACCTGGACACAAACAGTCAGTCAGTCAACAGGACAGTAGGTTAACAACAACAACAAATCTATTGTTATTGTTTAGTAAACAAGGAATAATGGTAACCAGGAAGTAAACAGGAAGTGAGGTGTTACCAGCAGGAAGTGTACGGTGTCTCCTCTGCAGAATGCCAGGACGGGGTTGACCACCTTCTGAACGGGGACAAACTGCCAGGCCAGCTGGGGAACACTGGTCGGGTCTGTCTGCAACAACAACAATAGACAGGTCTTATTCATCAGTGTCCCAAATGGCACCCTATTCCCTATATAGTGCACTACTGTAGACCAGGTTAAATGGCACCCTATTCCCTATATAGTGCACTACTGTAGACCAGGTTAAATGGCACCCTATTCCCTATATAGTGCACTACTGTAGACCAGGTTAAATGGCACCCTATTCCCTATATAGTGCACTACTTTAGACCAGGGCAAATGACACCCTATTCCCTTTATAGTGCACTACTGTAGACCAGGGCCCTATTCCCTATATAGTGCACTACTTTAGACCAGGGTGCCATTTCTAGCCGTTCCAATAGGGCAGCCAATGCACGGTGAGTACTGTGGTGTATAAAATGGTTGCCAGGGTGTAGTGTGTATCAGCGAGGTGGGTGCTACAGACTGGTGGAGGATGAGGTGAATAACCCTCATACGAAGAACCTAAACAAATGCCCAGGGGCGACGGCTAGGGGCCCAGGGGCGACGGCTAGGGGCCCAGGGGCGACGGCTAGGGGCCCAGGGGCGACGGCTTAGGACCAAGGGTTTGTTGGAAAAATATGTCCTCCAGCATTTACAAAATCAGCGTCCTTTATATTCTCTCTGCCTGCTGTATGTGAACAAAACCTTATTACCGGCACTACCACAGAGTATGATGAAGACTGATGTACTTTAATCAGTTCAGCAAATAGCTGAATCTTTATTCAATGAATAGAAATTACAGGGCCTTTCTCCTGCTCTGTTCCTAGCCAGGCAGCGTCTATTGTGCACCCCCCAAGCCTCCAATCTCCTGTTCTGTTCCTAGCCAGGCAGCGTCTATAGTGCCCCCCCCCCCCCAGCCTCCAATCTCCTGTTCTGTTCCCAGCCAGGCAGCATCTATTCCCCCCCCCCCCCTCCAATCTCCTGCTCTGTTCCTAGCAGTAGCGAGACATGTTATGATTGTGACATTCAATAAAGGGTTAGAGATGCGTTTATAAAAACATTATGGGTCTTTAGCGCCGTTCTACAGTGAGGCAAGAGCCCATTAGCGCAAACAACAGGGATAAGGTCACAGAGAGGGTGGGAAGGAGAGCGGGAGAGGGGGAAGAGAGGTCAGAGAAGGATAACGAGAGAGAGAAGAAGGGTTGTACGGGGGAAGAGAGGTCAGAGAAGGATAACGAGAGGAAGGGTTGTGAGGGAGAAGAGAGGTCAGAGAAGGATAATGAGAGAGAGGAAGGGTTGTGAGGGAGAAGAGAGGTCAGAGAAGGATAATGAGAGAGAGGAAGGGTTGTGAGGGAGAAGAGAGGTCAGAGAAGGATAACGAGAGAGAGGAAGGGTTGTGAGGGGGAAGAGAGGTCAGAGAAGGATAACGAGAGAGAGGAAGGGTTGTGAGGGGGAAGAGAGGTCAGAGAAGGATAACGAGAGAGAGGAAGGGTTGTGAGGGAGAAGAGAGGTCAGAGAAGGATAACGAGAGAGAGGGTTGAGGGAGAAGAGAGGTCAGAGAAGGATAACGAGAGAGAGAGGAAGGATAACGAGAGAGAGGAAGGGTTGAGGGAGAAGAGAGGTCAGAGAAGGATAACGAGAGAGAGAGGAAGGATAACGAGAGAGAGAGGAAGGGTTGAGGGAGAAGAAAGGTCAGAGAAGGATAACGAGAGAGAGGAAGGGTTGAGGGAGAAGAGAGGTCAGAGAAGGATAACGAGAGAGAGAGGAAGGGGTGAGGGAGAAGAGAGGTCAGAGAAGGATAATGAGAGAGAGGGAGGGTTGTGAGGGAGAAGAGAGGTCAGAGAAGGATAACGAGAGAGAGGAAGGGTTGTGAGGGAGAAGAGAGGTCAGAGAAGGATAATGAGAGAGAGGGAGGGTTGTGAGGGAGAAGAGAGGTCAGAAGGATAACGAGAGAGAGGGAGGGTTGTGAAGGAGAAGAGAGGTCAGAGAAGGATAACGAGAGAGAGGAAGGGTTGTGAGGGAGAGGGAGAAGAGAGGTCAGAGAAGGAAAACGAGAGAGAGTGGAAGGGTTGTGAGGGAGAGGGAGAAGAGAGGTCAGAGAAGGATAACGAGAGAGAGAGGAAGGGTTGTGAGGGAGAAGAGAGGTCAGAGAAGGATAACGAGAGAGAGAGGAAGGGTTGTGAGGGAGAGGGAGAAGAGAGGTCAGAGAAGGAAAACGAGAGAGAGGGGAAGGGTTGTGAGGGAGAAGAGAGGTCAGAGAAGGATAACGAGAGAGAGAGGAAGGGTTGTGAGGGAGCGGGAGAAGAGAGGTCAGAGAAGGAAAACGAGAGAGAGGGGAAGGGTTGTGAGGGAGAAGAGAGCTCAGAGAAGGATAACGAGAGAGAGAAGAAGGGTTGAGGGAGAAGAGAGGTCAGAGAAGGATAACGAGAGAGAGAGGAAGGGTTGTGAGGGAGAGGGAGAAGAGAGGTCAGAGAAGGAAAACGAGAGAGAGAGGAAGGGTTGAGGGAGAAGAGAGGTCAGAGAAGGATAACGAGAGAGAGAGGAAGGGTTGTGAGGGGGAAGAGAGGTCAGAGAAGGATAACGAGAGAGAGAGGAAGGGTTGTGAGGGAGAAGAGAGGTCAGAGAAGGATAACGAGAGAGAGAGGAAGGGTTGAGGGAGAAGAGAGGTCAGAGAAGGATAACGAGAGAGAGAGGAAGGGTTGTGAGGGAGAAGAGAGGTCAGAGAAGGATAATGAGAGAGGTGAAGGGTTGTGAGGGAGAAGAGAGGTCAGAGAAGGATAACGAGAGAGAGGAAGGGTTGAGGGAGAAGAGAGGTCAGAGAAGGATAACGAGAGAGAGGTGAAGGGTTGTGAAGGAGAAGAGAGGTCAGAGAAGGATAATGAGAGAGGTGAAGGGTTGTGAGGGAGAAGAGAGGTCAGAGAAGGATAATGAGAGAGGTGAAGGGTTGTGAGGGAGAAGAGAGGTCAGAGAAGGATAATGAGAGAGGTGAAGGGTTGTGAGGGAGAAGAGAGGTCAGAGAAGGATAACGAGAGAGAGGTGAAGGGTTGTGAAGGAGAAGAGAGGTCAGAGAAGGATAATGAGAGAGGTGAAGGGTTGTGAGGGAGAGGGAGAAGAGAGGTCAGAGAAGGAAAACGAGAGAGAGGGGAAGGGTTGTGAGGGAGAGGGAGAAGAGAGGTCAGAGAAGGAAAACGAGAGAGAGGGGAAGGGTTGTGAGGGAGAGGGAGAAGAGAGGTCAGAGAAGGATAACGAGAGAGGTGAAGGGTTGTGAGGGGGAAGAGAGGTCAGAGAAGGATAACAAGAGAGAGGTGAAGGGTTGTGAGGGAGAGGGAGAAGAGAGGTCAGAGAAGGATAACGAGAGAGAGAGGAAGGGTTGTGAGGGAGAAGAGAGGTCAGAGAAGGATAACGAGAGAGAGGTGAAGGGTTGTGAGGGAGAAGAGAGGTCAGAGAAGGATAACGAGAGAGAGGTGAAGGGTTGTGAGGGGGAAGAGAGGTCAGAGAAGGATAACGAGAGAGAGAGAGGAAGGGTTGTGAGGGGGAGGGGGAAGACCTAGATGAGAGAAGAGGTACCTTGCCATAGGGAAATGTCATCCACACTTTGAGAGAAGGCTTCAGTCCGATCACTAGAATCTGAAAGGAACAAACTCGTGTTGGATTGAAAACAGACAAATATTCTCAGTGGAATTGAAGAGTAAGACAAAAATAACATTAACAATGTTAACTGTAGGGTGTCAATGTAGTGTGTAGTGTATAGGGTGGAGTGTATAGGGTGGAGGGTGGAGTGTATAGTGTATAGGGTGGAGTGTATAGGGTGGAGTGTATAGTGTGGAGTGTATAGGGTGGAGTGTATAGTGTGGAGTGTGGAGTGTATAGGGTGGAGTGTATAGGGTGGAGTGTATAGTGTATAGTGTGTAGTGTATAGGGTG
The DNA here is from genome assembly GCF_013265735.2 of Oncorhynchus mykiss. Lineage (NCBI taxonomy): Eukaryota > Metazoa > Chordata > Actinopteri > Salmoniformes > Salmonidae > Oncorhynchus > Oncorhynchus mykiss. The sequence goes on along the minus strand of NC_048571.1, from coordinate 1,000,787 downwards.
GAGTGTATAGTGTGGAGTGTGGAGTGTATAGGGTGGAGTGTATAGGGTGGAGTGTGGAGTGTATAGGGTATAGTGTATAGTGTGTAGTGTATAGGGTGGAGTGTATAGGGTGGAGTGTATAGGGTGGAGTGTATAGGGTGGAGTGTATAGTGTGGAGTGTATAGGGTGGAGTGTATAGGGTGGAGTGTGGAGTGTATAGGGTGGAGTGTATAGGGTGGAGTGTGGAGTGTATAGGGTGGAGTGTATAGGGTGGAGTGTATAGTGTATAGTGTGTAGTGTATAGGGTGGAGTGTATAGGGTGTAATGTATAGTGTATAGTGTATAGTGTGGAGTGTATAGTGTATAGGGTGGAGTGTATAGGGTATAGGGTGGAGTGTATAGGGTATAGGGTGGAGTGTATAGGGTGGAGTGTGGAGTGTATAGGGTGGAGTGTATAGGGTATAGTGTGGAGTGTATAGGGTATAGTGTGTAGTGTATAGTGTATAGTGTGGAGTGTATAGGGTATAGTGTGTAGGGTGTAGTGTATAGGGTATAGTGTATAGTGTATAGGTTGTAGGGTATAGTGTGTAGTGTGTAGCGTGTAGGGTGTAGGGCACATATGTCAGAGTCAAGGCCCGCGGGCCACATCCGGCCCGCAAGAAGGTTTTTTACGGCCCCTGGGATGATCTTGATTTATTATTAGAACCGGCCCGCAGCAAGCCGGCAGCCCGCAGATCTTTTACACGCACCAATACTACATTTCCCACAATGCAAAGGTGACGCACCGAGCAGTAGGCTGCTTCATTTCAATATTTATTGGCACAGCAGTCGTCAGCATCACAGTAAAATTAACTTTCAGATACCCATCAAAAATGGCAAAACGGAAGGTGGATACTGAGAACCGGGGGTTTCAAACAAGGTGGGAGTCGGAGTATATGTTCACGAAGGTAGCTGGAAAACCTGTGTGTCTTCTGTGTGGAGAAAGTGTGGCGGTACTGAAAGAGTATAATCTGAGACGACATTATGAAACGAAACACGCGGACAAAAACAAGAATATGGACATGGAACAAAGGCTACAAAAGGCAGAGGAATTAAAACGAGGCCTCAAATCTCGACAGGCTCTGTTCAAAAAAGCCAAATCACAAGGCCAGGCTGCTGTCAAGGCCAGTTTTATTTTGGCAGAAGAGATCGCTAAATCAGCCCGGCCATTTACGGAGGGGGATTTCATCAAAAACTGCATGATTAAAGTTTGTGACGAAGTTTGCCCAGAAAAAAGGCAACTCTTTTTAAATGTGAGTCTGAGCAGAAACACCATTGCCGAGAGAGTAGACCAGTTGTCCATCAATCTAAAAGAGCAGCTTGTGAAAAAGGGAAAAGATTTTATTGCATATTCCTTGGCTGTGGATGAGAGCACCGACATTTCTGACATTGCCCAGTTGTCAATTTTCATCCGCGGAGTGGACTCCAACCTAAGCGTGACAGAGGAGTTTTTGGCTTTACGTCCTATGCATGGCACAACTACGGGGCATGATTTGTATGAAGAGGTGTCAAGATGTGTAAATGAGATGGAGCTGCCTTGGGAAAAACTTGTGGGTTTGACAACCGACGGAGCACCTGCGATGTGTGGACACAGGAGCGGACTGGTGGCGAAGATACGGGAAAAGATGCAAGAGGAAAACGCGACAGGTGAGCTGACAGCTTATCATTGTATCATACACCAGGAAGCGTTGTGCGGTAAAGCCTTGAAAATGGAGCATGTAATGAGCATCATCACGCGCACAGTTAACTTTATCAGAGCCAAAGGTTTGAATCACCGCCAGTTCAAGGCATTTCTGACGGAGTTAGAAACGGAGCATGGTGATTTGCCTTATCACACAGAGGTGCGATGGCTAAGCCAGGGAAAGGTGCTTCAAAGATGTTTCGAGCTTCGTGAGGAGATTTGTCTGTTCTTGGACAGCAAAGGGAAAGACACAACACAACTCCGAGACGAAATGTTTCTGTGTGAAATGGCTTTTCTGTGTGACATTACGAGTCATCTGAATGCAATAAACTTGCAGCTGCAGGGTCGGGATCGTGTCATCTCTGATATGTACAGTACAGTGAAGGCATTTAAAACCAAACTGACTCTGTGGGAGACGCAGATGCGGAAAGAAAATTTGAGCCACTTTCCCAGCTGCCAGACCATGAAAGAGAAGCTCTCTACCAGTGCGTTCCCGAGCACACAGTTGGCTGATAAAATAGGTATGCTTGCCGCTGACTTTCGACGCCGATTTGCTGACTTTGAAGCACAAAAAAGCAGGTTGGAACTGCTCGGTAACCCATTTGCTGTTGACGTGGAAAGCTCACCACCAAACCTCCAAATGGAGTTGATTGACCTCCAATGCAATGATGCACTGAGGGCAAAATATGCGGCAGTGGGTGCTGCGGAGTTCGCCCGTTTCCTCCCCGGCACAATGCCCCAGCTGCGCATCCAGGCTGCTCAAACGTTGTCTATGTTTGGCAGCACATACCTGTGTGAACAACTGTTTTCTTTGATGAACCTGAACAAAACATCACACAGAAGTCGACTTACTGCTGAACACCTCCACTCAATTCTGAGGATTTCTTCAGCTCAGAGCCTTACCCCGAACATTGATGAACTTGTGGAAAAGATGGGACACCACCAAGTATCACCCTCAACCTCAAACAAGTGAACATTACTGTGCAATCACATATTTAGAGTTTTTACTCAGTTCAAGTTTAAAAGTTAAAATTTAATATTTGTTTTCACTGCATGTTACTTCTCCTTAAACAAAGTGTTGTTTTTGATTAATAGATTTTTGCACTTTATTTTTTTGTATTTCAATCCAATTATATTTTAAAAATATTTCAGTTGAGTGGATGATAGAAAATTGCTATTATTGTTTTTTCTTTAAAGTAAATTTAGCCCACTTTTGCTAAAATAGAAAATATAGTCTACTGATGGTGCCTTGAATACCGGTTTCTTTCATTTAATGTTCATGTTATGGGGATATTTATATAAAGGAAATTTGTCTTTTGTGTCTGTTGAAAATTAAAGATTACTGACAGAGCCATAAGAAAATATTGCTTTATTTATCTGATCATATTGTAATATATTTGTTAGGTTTTCAGTAGGTTCAATTAGGTTCACTAGACTATATGCGTCATTTAAAAAATTTTCAATGAACATTCGAACAGTCCGGCCCTCGTCTTGTAGCTGATTTTTTTATTTGGCCCTCCGTCCATTTGACTTTGACACCCCTGGTGTAGGGTGTAGTGTGTAGGGTGTATGGTGTAGTGTGTAGTGTGTAGTGTATAGTGTTTAGGGTATAGGGTATAGTGTGTAGTGTATAGGGTATAGGGTGTAGTGTATAGCGTGTAGGGTGTAGTGTGTAGCGTGTAGGGTGTAGTGTATAGTGTGTAGGGGGTAGTGTATAGTGTATAGTGTATAGGGTATAGTGTGTAGTGTGTAGCGTGTAGTGTGTAGGGTGTATGGTGTAGTGTATGGTGTAGTGTATAGTGTGTAGTGTATAGGGTATAGGGTGTAGTGTATAGTGTATAGTGTGTAGTGTATAGTGTGTAGGGTGTAGTGTGTAGGGTGTATGGTGTAGTGTGTATGGTGTAGTGTATAGTGTATAGTGTATAGTGTATAGTGTGTAGGGTATAGTGTGTAGGGTATAGTGTGTAGTGTGTAGCGTGTAGGGTGTAGGGTGTAGTGTGTAGGGTATAGGGTGTAGTGTATAGCGTATAGGGTATAGCGTGTAGGGTGTAGTGTGTAGGGTGTAGGGTATAGTGTATAGTGTGTAGTGTGTAGTGTATAGTGTGTAGTGTATAGTGTGTAGGGTGTAGTGTATAGTGTGTAGTGTATAGTGTGTAGGGTGTAGTGTATAGTGTGTAGGGTGTAGTGTATAGTGTGTAGGGTATAGTGTATAGTGTGTAGTGTATAGTGTGTAGTGTATAGTGTGTAGGGTGTAGTGTATAGTGTGTAGTGTATAGTGTGTAGTGTATAGTGTGTAGTGTATAGTGTGTAGTGTATAGGGTATAGGGTGTAGTGTATAGCGTGTAGGGTGTAGTGTGTAGCGTGTAGGGTGTAGTGTATAGTGTGTAGGGGGTAGTGTATAGTGTGTAGGGTATAGTGTGTAGGGTATAGTGTGTAGGGTGTAGTGTATAGCGTGTAGTGTGTAGTGTATAGTGTGTAGTGTATAGTGTATAGTGTGTAGTGTATAGTGTGTAGTGTATAGGGTATAGAGTGTAGTGTATAGCGTGTAGGGTGTAGGGTGTAGTGTATAGTGTGTAGGGGGTAGTGTATAGGGTGTAGGATGTAGTGCATAGTGTATAGTGTGTAGTGTGTAGTGTGTAGTGTATAGGGTATAGGGTATAGGGTATAGGGTATAGGGTATAGGGTGTAGTGTGTAGTGTATAGGGTGTAGTGTAGTGTATAGTGTGTAGCGTGTAGTGTGTAGTGTATAGTGTATAGTGTGTCGGGTGTAGTGTGTAGTGTATAGTGTATAGTGTGTAGTGCGTAGTGTGTAGTGTATAGTGTATAGTGTATAGTGTATAGTGTGTAGTGTGTAGCGTGTAGTGTGTAGGGTATAGTGTGTAGGGTGTAGTGTATAGTGTGTCGGGTGTAGTGTGTAGTGTATAGTGTATAGTGTGTAGCGTGTAGTGTATAGTGTGTAGGGTATAGTGTGTAGGGTATAGTGTGTAGGGTGTAGTGTATAGTGTGTAGTGTATAGTGTGTCGGGTGTAGTGTGTAGTGTATAGTGTATAGTGTGTAGCGTGTAGTGTGTAGTGTGAAGTGTGAAGTGTGTAGGGTGAAGGGTGTAGTGTATAGTGTGTACTGTGTAGGATTCAGCTGCAGGGCTGTTAATTCTTTAGCAGATGGTCAGGGGTCCAGAACATAATTACAAATCATTTCTAGACTGCAAATTGACCGCAAGAAGCCCAAACAGATAACATGACTTAAACATAATCATTTCAAACCTTGCTTACATTTTTAATACGATCACGTACACTCTGTGGCCAGTTTATTAGGTAAACCATCTAGTACTGGGTCAGACCCCCCCCTTTGCCTCCAGAACAGCCTGAATTTTCCAGGACATGGAAACATTGCTCAATTGGTATCAAGGGACCCTAACGCGTGGCAGGAATAGGGACCCTAACGCGTGGCAGGAATAGGGACCCTAACGCGTGGCAGGAATAGGGACCCTAACGCGTGGCAGGAATAGGGACCCTAACGCGTGGCAGGAATAGGGACCCTAACGCGTGGCAGGAATAGGGACCCTAACGCGTGGCAGGAATAGGGACCCTAACGCGTGGCAGGAATAGGGACCCTAACGCGTGGCAGGAATAGGGACCCTAACGCGTGGCAGGAATAGGGACCCTAACGCGTGGCAAGAATAGGGACCCTAACGCGTGGCAGGAATAGGGACCCTAACGCGTGGCAGGAATAGGGACCCTAACGCGTGGCAGGAATAGAGACCCTAACGCGTGGCAGGAATAGGGACCCTAACGCGTGGCAGGAATAGGAACCCTAACGCGTGGCAGGAATAGGGACCCTAACGCGTGGCAAGAATAGGGACCCTAACGCGTGGCAGGAATAGGAACCCTAACGCGTGGCAGGAATACACCACCAGTCTTTACCTTTGACCCCAGGCAGAGGTCATGACTGCTTACACCACATCCTGACTGCCATCACCATGGCGAAACATTCATCAGACCAGGCAGTGTTTTTCCACTACTTAACTGTCAGTGTTGGTGATGGCCTGCCCACTGCAGCAGTGTTGGTGATGGCCTGCCCACTGCAGCAGTGTTGGTGATGGCCTGCCCACTGCAGCAGTGTTGGTGATGGCCTGCCCACTGCAGCAGTTTCTCCTTGTTTGTAGCTGATAGGACCCCGGTGTGGTCGTCTGCTGCGATAGCCCATCCGTGACAAGGAGCGATGAGTTGTGTGTTCCGAGAGGCCGTTCAGATGCCATTATTTGCTTGTTTGTGGCCAGCCTGTTAGTTCCCACGATTCTTACCATTCTCCTTCAACGAGCTGTTTTCTCCCACAGGACTTCGGCTGACTGGATGTTTTGTTTGTCACACCATTCCCGGTAAACACTAGAGCGTCGTGCGTGAAAAGCCCAGGAGGCTGTCAGTTTCTGAGAGTTGCTTAGGTCATTTAGACCATTCTAACGTTCAATCCAACAGTAACTGAATGCCTTGATGCCTGCTTTATATACCAAGCCACATGACTAAACTGTCTGTAGGAGCAAACCATTTTGGTGAACGGGGGGGGGGGGTGTACCTAATAAACTAGGGAACATATTTCCAAAATTAAAATCATTTGGAGCTGATTTGCTGGTGATTTTACAGTTTTTTTTGTCCAACAATAAAATATTTTTATAAAAATAAGTTGTATTTTTTTTTGCTCAGAAAACAAGGGGGGGGGGTCAAATAATTGTCGCCAGTTGGGGAAACCTGGTACAGGGTTTACCTTAGTAAGAGAGGCCATGGCCAGGAGAGAGTACTGTGTGATGGGGTGATCCTTCAGGTCCGGGGCGGTGAGGAGAGGCTCCACATTACACACCTCTCCCTTAGAGCCACTGAACAGACAACGAGACTCACATGTACGCATCCCCATCAACCTCCTACACACAGAGAGAGAGAGAGAGAGGAGGGGGGAGAGAGAGGAGGGAGGAGAGAAGAGAGAGGAGGGGGGAGAGAAAGAGAGGAGGGAGGAGAGAAGAGAGAGGAGGGAGGAGAGACAGAGAGAGGAGGGAGAGCGAGAGGAAAGAGGGGGAGAAGAGGGAGGAGGGGAGAGAGAAGAGGGAGGAGGGTAGAGAGAAGAGGGAGGAGGGTAGAGAGAAGAGGGAGGAGGGAAAGGAGAGTGAGAGAGAACAAAACAACTAAAGATATACAAAAACAAGCTCCTCACAGACTAACAAAATAAACATAACTCCAGTCCCAAAGTAGGACTGTGGTTCATTAGAACAATATTGAATATCCTATTTCCCCTAAAGCCCTCACATTCTGACATACACACACGCAGTACAGAACAGAGTGGATGAGTCCCAAACGGCACCCTATGGGCCCTGGTCAGATGTAGTGCACTTTATAGGGAGCCATTTGGGACACAGCCTTAGAGAAGCCAGAAAACCAAAAAAAGTACTTCTCCCCCCATTTCCATTAATCTGACCTGAATAAGAGAGACAGCTTTGTATAATAATGTCAAACAGAGCAGGGGTCATTCTGTCTCACTGTAATACCTCATTACACACACACACACACACACACACACACCCTGTCTCGCTGTAATACCTCATTAAAATAATGTACTGTTAGACTGTGGTTACAGACAGTGACAGGGGTGCTTGAATGTATAGGAAGACCATGTGAGGGTCCAAAATAAACCAACTACAGAGCCTTCAGAAAGTATTCACACCCCTCGACATCCTACCACATTCTGTTGTGTTACAGCCCGAATTTAAAATGGATTGCTTTTAGATGTTTTTGTCACAATACCACATAATGTCAAAGTGGATTTTTATTTTATTTTATTATTTTTATGAATTAATTGAACATGAAAAGCTGAAATGTTTTGAGTCAATAAGTAATCAACCCCTTTGTTATTGCAAGCCGAAATAAGTACTGGAGTAAAAATGTGCTTAAACAAGTCCCATAAGTTGCAATAGTAGTGTGTACCTCATCTCTGTACCCAACTCATACAATTATCTGTAAGGTCCCTTCAGTAGAGCAAAGAATTTCAAACACAGATTCAACCACAAAGACCAGGGAGGTTTTCCAATGTCTCACAAAGAAGGGCACCTATTGGTAGATGGGTAAAAATAAGACATTGACTATTCCTTTCAGCATGGTGAAGTTATTAATTACAATATGGATGGTGTCACTACAAAGATACAGGCGTCCTTCCTAACTCAGTTGCCGGAGAGGAAGGAAACTGCTCATGGATTTCACCATGAGGCCAATGGTGACTTTAAAACGGTTACAGAGTTTAATGGCTGTGTTGGGAGAAAACTGAGGATGGGTCAACAACATCGTAGTTACTCCACAATAATAACCTCATTGAGTGAAAAGGAAGCCTGTACAGAATACAAATATTACAAAACATGCTTCCTGTTTGCAACACGGCACTAAAGTTATACTGCAAAAAAAAGACACATTACCGAGTACCACTCTCCATATTTTAAAGCATAGTGGTGGCTGCATCATGTTATGAGTATGCTTGTCATCTTTCAGGATAAACCCATTCATGTAATGTAGCTAAGCACAGGCAAAATCCAAGAGTAAAACCTGGTTCAGTCTGCTTTCCTCCAGACACTGGGAGATGATTTCCGTCCACAACCGCCCACACCAGACGTTAACCCTAACCTAACCCGACCCCTAACCTAACCCCACCCTAACTTAACCCCAGCCTAACCCCACTCTAACCCAACCCACTCTAACCCCACGCGACCCTAACCTAACCCCACCCTAACCTAACCTCACCCCTAACCCCACATGACCCTAACCTAACCCTAACCACACCCAACCCTAACCCCACCAGACCCTAACCCTAACCACACCCAACCCTAACCCCACACGACCCTAACCCAACCCTAACACGACCCTAACCTAACCCAACACGACCCTAACCCAAAACGACCCTAACCCCACACGACCCTAACCCCACACGACCCTAACCCAACACGACCCTAACCTGACCCTAACCCAACACGACCCTAACCCAACACGACCCTAACCTGACTCTAACCCAACACGACCCTAACCCAACATGACCCTAACCTGACCCTAACCCAACACGACCCTAACCCAACACGACCCTAACCCAACACGACCCTAACCTGACCCTAACCCAACACGACCCTAACCCAACACGACCCTAACCTGACCCTAACCCAACACGACCCTAACCCAACACGACCCTAACCTGACTCTAACCCAACACGACCCTAACCCAACATGACCCTAACCTGACCCTAACCCAACACGACCCTAACCCAACACGACCCTAACCCAACACGACCCTAACCTGACCCTAACCCAACACGACCCTAACCCAACACGACCCTAACCCTAACCCAACACGACCCTGACCCAACCCTAACCTAACCCTAACCCAACACGACCCTAACCCTAACCCAACACGACCCTAACCTGACCCTAACCCAACATGAATATGTAGGCCTGTTGAACAGTAGACTGATGTATTTAGTGAATATGTAGGCCTGTTGAACAGTAGACTGATGTATCTAGTGAATATTTAGGCCTGTTGAACAGTAGACTGTGATGATGTATTTAGTGAATATTTAGGCCTGTTGAACAGTAGACTGATGATGTATCTAGTGAATATTTAGGCCTGTTGAACAGTAGACTGATGTATTTAGTGAATATTTAGGCCTGTTGAACAGTAGACTGATGATGTATCTAGTGAATATTTAGGCCTGTTGAACAGTAGACTGTGATGATGTATTTAGTGAATATTTAGGCCTGTTGAACAGTAGACTGATGATGTATCTAGTGAATATTTAGGCCTGTTGAACAGTAGACTGATGATGTATCTAGTGAATATTTAGGCCTGTTGAACAGTAGACTGTGATGATGTATTTAGTGAATATTTAGGCCTGTTGAACAGTAGACTGATGATGTATTTAGTGAATATTTAGGCCTGTTGAACAGTAGACTGATGATGTATCTAGTGAATATTTAGGCCTGTTGAACAGTAGACTGATGATGTATCTAGTGAATATTTAGGCCTGTTGAACAGTAGACTGATGTATTTAGTGAATATTTAGGCCTGTTGAACAGTAGACTGATGATGTATTTAGTGAATATTTAGGCCTGTTGAACAGTAGACTGATGATGTATTTAGTGAATATTTAGGCCTGTTGAACAGTAGACTGTGATGATGTATTTAGTGAATATTTAGGCCTGTTGAACAGTAGACTGATGATGTATTTAGTGAATATTTAGGCCTGTTGAACAGTAGACTGTGATGATGTATTTAGTGAATATTTAGGCCTGTTGAACAGTAGACTGATGTATCTAGTGAATATTTAGGCCTGTTGAACAGTAGACTGTGATGATGTATTTAGTGAATATTTAGGCCTGTTGAACAGTAGACTGATGTATTTAGTGAATATTTAGACCTGTTGAACAGTAGACTGATGTATCTAGTGAATATTTAGGTCTGTTGAACAGTAGACTGATGTATCTAGTGAATATTTAGGCCTGTTGAACAGTAGACTGATGTATCTAGTGAATATTTAGGCCTGTTGAACAGTAGACTGATGTATCTAGTGAATATTTTAGGCCTGTTGAACAGTAGACTGTGATGTATTTAGTGAATATTTAGGCCTGTTGAACAGTAGACTGATGTATTTAGTGAATATTTAGGCCTGTTGAACAGTAGACTGATGATGTATCTAGTGAATATTTAGGCCTGTTGAACAGTAGACTGATGATGTATTTAGTGAATATTTTAGGCCTGTTGAACAGTAGACTGATGATGTATCTAGTGAATATTTAGGCATGTTGAACAGTAGACTGATGTATTTAGTGAATATTTAGGCCTGTTGAACAGTAGACTGTGATGATGTATCTAGTGAATATTTAGGCCTGTTGAACAGTAGACTGATGATGTATTTAGTGAATATTTAGGCCTGTTGAACAGTAGACTGATGATGTATTTAGTGAATATTTAGGCCTGTTGAACAGTAGACTGATGATGTATTTAGTGAATATTTAGGCCTGTTGAACAGTAGACTGTGATGATGTATCTAGTGAATATTTAGGCCTGTTGAACAGTAGACTGATGATGTATCTAGTGAATATTTAGGCCTGTTGAACAGTAGACTGATGTATTTAGTGAATATTTAGGCCTGTTGAACAGTAGACTGATGATGTATCTAGTGAATATTTAGGCCTGTTGAACAGTAGACTGTGATGATGTATTTAGTGAATATTTAGGCCTGTTGAACAGTAGACTGATGATGTATTTAGTGAATATTTAGGCCTGTTGAACAGTAGACTGATGATGTATTTAGTGAATATTTAGGCCTGTTGAACAGTAGACTGTGATGATGTATCTAGTGAATATTTAGGCCTGTTGAACAGTAGACTGATGATGTATCTAGTGAATATTTAGGCCTGTTGAACAGTAGACTGATGTATTTAGTGAATATTTAGGCCTGTTGAACAGTAGACTGATGATGTATCTAGTGAATATTTAGGCCTGTTGAACAGTAGACTGTGATGATGTATTTAGTGAATATTTAGGCCTGTTGAACAGTAGACTGATGATGTATCTAGTGAATATTTAGGCCTGTTGAACAGTAGACTGATGTATTTAGTGAATATTTAGGCCTGTTGAACAGTAGACTGATGATGTATCTAGTGAATATTTAGGCCTGTTGAACAGTAGACTGTGATGATGTATTTAGTGAATATTTAGGCCTGTTGAACAGTAGACTGATGATGTATCTAGTGAATATTTAGGCCTGTTGAACAGTAGACTGATGATGTATCTAGTGAATATTTAGGCCTGTTGAACAGTAGACTGTGATGATGTATTTAGTGAATATTTAGGCCTGTTGAACAGTAGACTGATGATGTATTTAGTGAATATTTAGGCCTGTTGAACAGTAGACTGATGATGTATCTAGTGAATATTTAGGCCTGTTGAACAGTAGACTGATGATGTATCTAGTGAATATTTAGGCCTGTTGAACAGTAGACTGATGTATTTAGTGAATATTTAGGCCTGTTGAACAGTAGACTGATGATGTATTTAGTGAATATTTAGGCCTGTTGAACAGTAGACTGATGATGTATTTAGTGAATATTTAGGCCTGTTGAACAGTAGACTGATGATGTATCTAGTGAATATTTAGGCCTGTTGAACAGTAGACTGATGATGTATCTAGTGAATATTTAGGCCTGTTGAACAGTAGACTGATGATGTATTTAGTGAATATGTAGGCCTGTTGAACAGTAGACTGATGATGATGTATTTAGTGAATATTTAGGCCTGTTGAACAGTAGACTGTGATGATGTATCTAGTGAATATTTAGGCCTGTTGAACAGTAGACTGTGATGATGTATCTAGTGAATATTTAGGCCTGTTGAACAGTAGACTGATGATGTATTTAGTGAATATTTAGGCCTGTTGAACAGTAGACTGATGATGTATTTAGTGAATATTTAGGCCTGTTGAACAGTAGACTGATGATGTATCTAGTGAATATTTAGGCCTGTTGAACAGTAGACTGATGTATCTAGTGAATATTTAGGCCTGTTGAACAGTAGACTGATGTATCTAGTGAATATTTAGGCCTGTTGAACAGTAGACTGATGATGTATTTAGTGAATATTTAGGCCTGTTGAACAGTAGACTGATGATGTATTTAGTGAATATTTAGGCCTGTTGAACAGTAGACTGATGATGTATTTAGTGAATATTTAGGCCTGTTGAACAGTAGACTGATGATGTATCTAGTGAATATTTAGGCCTGTTGAACAGTAGACTGATGTATCTAGTGAATATTTAGGCCTGTTGAACAGTAGACTGATGATGTATTTAGTGAATATTTAGGCCTGTTGAACAGTAGACTGTGATGATGTATTTAGTGAATATTTAGGCCTGTTGAACAGTAGACTGATGATGTATTTAGTGAATATTTAGGCCTGTTGAACAGTAGACTGATGATGTATTTAGTGAATATTTAGGCCTGTTGAACAGTAGACTGTGATGATGCAGTTCTCTACTGCCCTTTCATCATGTTGAACCACCATTCTCCTGTCACCAAGTAGAATACAAACATTTACATTTCTGGGCCTGTTACAGTCTGGGCCTGTTATAGTCTGTTATAGTCTGGGCCTGTTATAGTCTGGGCCTGCTATAGTTTGTTATAGTCTGGGCCTGTTATAGTCTGGGCCTGCTATAGTTTGTTAAAGTCTGGGCCTGTTATATTCGGGGCATGTTAAAATATTATATTCTGGGCCTGTTACAGTCTGGGCGTGTTACAGACTGGGACTGTTATAGTCTGTTATGGTCTGGGCCTGTTACATTATGGGCCTGGTATAGTCTGTTATGGTCTGGGCCTGTTACATTATGGGCCTGGTATAGTCTGTTATGGTCTGGGCCTGTTACATTATGGGCCTGGTATAGTCTGTTATGGTCTGGGCCTGTTAAAGTCTGGGCCTGTTATAGTCTGGGCCTGTTATAGTCTTGATGTGTTTGTATTTGGTAGACGTTTGGTTGCTTCTGCCTACTATTGTTCTTTATTTTGATGTTTTGTCCCGTTTGTCTTTTGTGGGCGGCAACAGGCTACACAATGTCCCGTTTGTCTTTTGTGGGCGGCAACAGGCTACAGAATGTCCCGTTTGTCTTTTGTGGGCGGCAACAGGCTACAGAATGTCCCGTTTGTCTTTTGTGGGCGGCAACAGGCTACAGAATGTCCCGTTTGTCTTTTGTGGGCGGCAACAGGCTACAGAATGTCCCGTTTGTCTTTTGTGGGCGGCAACAGGCTACAGAATGTCCCGTTTGTCTTTTGTGGGCGGCAACAGGCTACAGAATGTCCCGTTTGTCTTTTGTGGGCGGCAACAGGCTACAGAATGTCCCGTTTGTCTTTTGTGGGCGGCAACAGGCTACAGAATGTCCCGTTTGTCTTTTGTGGGCGGCAACAGGCTACAGAATGTCCCGTTTGTCTTTTGTGGGCGGCAACAGGCTACAGAATGTCCCGTTTGTCTTTTGTGGGCGGCAACAGGCTACAGAATGTCCCGTTTGTCTTTTGTGGGCGGCAACAGGCTACAGAATGTCCCGTTTGTCTTTTGTGGGCGGCAACAGGCTACAGAATGTCCCGTTTGTCTTTTGTGGACGGCAACAGCCTACAGAATGTCCTGTTTGTCTTTTGTGGGCTGCAACAGGCTACAGAATGTCCTGTTTGTCTTTTGTGGGCGGCAACAGGCTACAGAATGTCCTGTTTGCCTCTGTTTCCACCCATTGGTTTAAATATCCACCTACACCATGTTCACCAGAGTGCAGTTGTAGATAAAACCTTCATGTGGTTGTACTGTATTTGGCCCTAAAAGTGACGCTTACACACTAATGCCAGATAAACACAAGGAAAGATAAAACTCAATGTAGCCGATAGATATGCAAACTAATTATACATTTATGGATTGTTTTGATGCATTGTTTTCCCTTTATTCAACCGGCACGCCACCCACCCGCCCTTCATCCACACAATATTACACGGCCCTAAACCCACCCGCCCACAGTGTCCGCGGGGACTGCATGTTGAGTCAACCAGCACATCACTCCTAGTGTCTGCAGAGCAATACTGCCCCCTGTCAGTCACTGCAGGTAACTTCACACACACACAATCTCTGAGGAGACAAATGAGTATTACCTGAAAGCCAGCTCAAACACAGAGCCACCGCTGTCGTTGCACACTGCCAGCGTAGGGTCATCGGTGAACTGAGAGAGAGAGAGAGAGAGAGGGACAACCGAGGAGTTCAATAGAGACGATCTGAGCAGAAGACACGTTTCAATTCAACTTGACTTGTACACAGACAGACTACCTTGACATGTAAGATGGCGGTGCCGGGTGGGTGGGCGTCGGTAATGGTTCGCAGAAGCTTCCCATTGGCCAGATCCCACATGGTGATATGTCCCTTGGCGAAGCCACAGAGCAGGCGGGTGCAGTCGTGGTTGATGCTGAGGGCGGAGACGGCGCCGTACTCCGCCCCTGTCGCCGTGCTTCCCAAGCACAAACGGAGAGCCTGGTTTAGATCTGAAGGAGAAAAAAAACCGCATTACCCATCAGGCACCGCACTGTGGAGCCAAGCACTATGGGAGAGGCCGCTCTTAACTCTTATACTGTCATAGAACAACAACAGACACTGGGACAGTCCGTCTTTATAAACATATGGAGATCAGTCAAAACACATGTTCTGCTGACAGCATGAACCAAAAACATGCTGCACACAGTAGTGAATGACAACCACACTACATACAACAACACATGTCTGGACCAGCCGGATGAACGACACAGACAAACAACCTTATTCAAAAACCACCCGGAGAAATGAAATAGCACGTGCAGACAATATGACAACATGCCGATGTTGAGCCCAATGTCTACAATATGACAACATGCCGATGTTGAGCCCAATGTCTACAATATGACAACATGCCGATGTTGAGCCCAATGTCTACAATATGACTGTACAGAGAGACAGAGAAAGAGAGACAGAGAGACAGAGATCGAGCCTGAGGTTGAGACAGAGAAAGAGAGAGAGACTGAGACAGAGAGAGAGATAGAGACAGAGAGAAACAGAGATCGAGACAAAGAGAGAGAGAGAGACAGAGATCGAGACAGAGATCGAGCCTGAGGTTGAGACAGAGAAAGAGAGAGAGACTGAGACTGAGACAGAGAGATAGAGACAGAGAGAAACAGAGATCGAGACAAAGAGAGAGACAGAGAGAGAGAGAGAGACAGAGAGAGAGACACAGAGCTATTGGAAGAATGTACCTTTTCCTGTCCATTCAGAGTTAGCCCAGACAGACAGAGAGACAACAACCAACTAAATATATAACAATCTTCAGTTGAATTCAGAGTTCACACAACCTCAACTTAGTTAGTTAGTTACTACCTTGTCCTTAACCATGCATTGCACTGGCTCATGTCAATGATTATATGACTGCAGTACTAATCACTGATATGTTAAGGACTTACCAAACACTAGAGCCAGGCCATGAGACGTTCCCACTACGATCACACCAGACACAGTCTAGAAACAGAGAGAAGACATTGAACTAGAGAACAGGACCAGTCTAGAAACAGAGAGAAGAGGACCAGTCTAGAAAGAGAGAAGACATTTAACTAGAGAAGAGGACCAGTGTAGAAACAGAGAGAAGACAGTGTAGAAACAGAGAGAAGGCCGTGTAGAAACAGAGAGAAGGCCGTGTAGAAACAGAGAGAAGACCGTGTAGAAACAGAGAGAAGACCGTGTAGAAACAGAGAGAAGACCGTGTAGAAACAGAGAGAAGACCGTGTAGAAACAGAGAGAAGACCGTGTAGAAACAGAGAGAAGACCGTGTAGAAACAGAGAGAAGACCGTGTAGAAACAGAGAGAAGACCGTGTAGAAACAGAGAGAAGACAGTGTAGAAACAGAGAGAAGACAGTGTAGAAACAGAGAGAAGACAGTGTAGAAACAGAGAGAAGACAGTGTAGAAACAGAGAAAAGACAGTGTAGAAACAGAGAGAAGACAGTGTAGAAACAGAGAGAAGACAGTGTAGAAACAGAGAGAAGACAGTGTAGAAACAGAGAGAAGACAGTGTAGAAACAGAGAGAAGACAGTGTAGAAACAGAGAGAAGACAGTGTAGAAACAGAGAGAAGACAGTGTAGAAACAGAGAGAAGACAGTGTAGAAACAGAGAGAAGACAGTGTAGAAACAGAGAAAAGACAGTGTAGAAACAGAGAGAAGACAGTGTAGAAACAGAGAGAAGACAGTGTAGAAACAGAGAGAAGACAGTGTAGAAACAGAGAGAAGACAGTGTAGAAACAGAGAGAAGACAGTGTAGAAAGGGTGAAAGCAGCACTACAGTATAGTATGTGATGACTGTACTTACTACTGCAGTTGGCAGTCCAGCATCTACTTTGTCCTGAAGAACAAGGAAGGAAAAAGTACATTTCAGTGATGCATGACAAAATGTACAAATTGAAAGCTGTGTGGTGTTGTGTTGTGCGTGTTGTGTTTGTGTGTGGTGTTGGTTGTGTGGTGTTGGTGGTGTGTGTGTGTGTGGTGTTGGTTCTGTGTGTGTGGTGTTGGTTGTGAGTGTGGTGGGTGTGTGTGTGTGTGTGTGACTCACAGCGGCTGAGACTATCTGAGCAGAGATGCCTTTCAGGATGCTGTGTCGGAGCACAGAGCCATGGACTGTAGTGCTGAGCTCCACTGTCTTCCTCTTCCTACACACACACACACACACACACACACACACACACACACACACACACACACACTTAAGTTAGAATCTCAGTTGTGACGACAAATGTCAGTTAACTGTACCTGTAATGCATAACGTAACCTGCTGAATACAGCCCATCACAGAAGGGTCTCAAAACCTGCCCATTAGGAGTTAGGTTAAGGGTTAAGGTTACATTTAGTGTTCGGGAAAATAGGATGTTGGATTGGGAATCAATTCTTTGGTCCCCACAAGGATAGCGATACAAAACTGTGTGTGTGTTTTACCAGAAGTCCTCACTAGAACAGCAAACCAACTACAATTCAGAGAAGTGAGGACATTTTACCAGTCCTCACTAGAACAGCAAACCAACTACAATTCAGAGAAGTGAGGACATTTTACCAGAAGTCCTCACTAGAACAGCAAACCAACTACAATTCAGAGAAGTGAGGACCTTTTACCAGAAGTCCTCACTAGAACAGCAAACCAACTAAAATTCAGAGAAGTGAGGACATTTTGCCAGTCCTCACTTGTAAAAAGGCTATTTTAGGCTTAGAGGTTAGGTTTAAGGTTAGGATTAGGATTAAGGGTTAGGTTTAGGGAAAATATCATTTTCAATGGGAATTAATTGTTGGTCCCCATAAAGCCCTCACAAGTATAGTAAGACATAGCTGAGAGAGTGTGTGTGTGTGTGTTACCGTTTGAGGTGTGTGCGGTCACCGCTGTCGGAGCTGGCCAGTGAGGAGGTCTCACAGGAGTGGGCGTCGATGTTCTCTGTGTTCAGCAGACACGTGTCCTCCAGGATGAAGGGCTCCTCCTCATCCTCAGGCTAAAACAGGAGACGGAAGTATCACAACTGTTAGCCCAGATATGGATGTAGGGCTGGCTACCCCAATGTGTTGACTTCCTTACACAACATTGTATTGTTCTGTAAGAAGTCGGGGAGCTAGAAGATGTCAGATTCCTGCAGCATTTGAAATGGAATATGTAGTTATTGAAAGATGAGAGCCAGTTACCTCATTCAGGATGCTCTCCAGGGTAGGCGGGGTGTCAACTTGGGGAATGTCAAACTCTTTATCGTCGATCTGAGGAGAATAGATAAGGTATGCAATATGTGTTCAGCACAATGAAGTCTATCGAGCTCCGTGGTCGCTCTAGTCATAGACATCTCATTATATTACTATTCTACCTAATTCTATGGTTCTAGCGATCTTTAATCGGATATTAAACGTATATCGTGGCTGTGCTAAGCCAAAGAAAGGACAACAAAGTAGCCCACTAGCAAGCTACACATTTGACAACCAGCGAAATAAGACTAATGCTAGCTACAGCTTTAATTGCACAAACAAACTCTCATATTTAGCGCATCTATCCCCCCAAAAATGCTAGGTTTAGCTATCTATCGAGAAAACCAAAAACTGTTGAGAAACAGCCATAAGCGCGACAGTCCCACTCACCGTATCTATTTCCATTAAATTGAGCTGGGATGACGCAGAAACCAAACTGCGTGTATCTGGTGATTCTGACATTGTAAGAGGTCAAATATATTAATATAGATACACAACGAAACAATATCTAGATTATTAGCAAGTTAGCGGTATCACATCTCTCCGATTCCACTCTTCCTTGTTGTACCGGAAGAATGGTGTGTCACGTGATGTGTCACGTGATACGTCACGGCTCGAGGGGTGTGTTCAGTGTTCGGAAAGGTTCGGAAACATTTTGTCTTGACCGAATAATACCAACAAAAAGTGTGGATTTTGTATAATAATTCACACCTTTTTTTTGTTGAGTGAAATGAATTAGTTCAGTATTGCCAGTTAGCTTCCCATCTCTATTTCCCAGATATGTTTCACTCTCTCTGGTATTCCAGGAGTCCTCGGCCCGTATTCATAATCTCAAATCTAGGATCAGGTCAAAACTGATCCTCGATCAGCACTCCGAATCTGAAACCATTTAGGAATATGGGCTCTTTGGATGATGTTAATGTGCGGTGGAGGGATGAAGATTCTGTGAAATGCAATTGCAGCTTTTAACCAGCAGGGGGAGTCCGAAACACAGCCTACATAGGCCGACTAACTACAACATGGTGTTGAAATGATCAAGAGTAGCTAAATGCTGCCTCGTTGTGTCCTATTTCAGTAATACAGGGGAAAGTGATGAGTGGGACCAATCTTTTGAGTGTGATCCCAATTAAAAGTCTGTGGTTTGAACAAGATTTTCTTTGATAAAAAACATCTTATCATCTTCAAATGTTTTAGAAGTAGACAGCAAAATAATGACATTCTCATTGTCGTTGACAGAATTTTGTTCCACCTGAGTGAGTCTGATGACAAGTCAGAGACCACTATGACACACCAAATGATGACCACCAATCAGAGACCACTATGATGACACACCAAATGATGACCACCAATCAGAGACCACTATGATGACACACCAAATGATGACCACCAATCAGAGACCACTCTGACGACACACCAAATGCGTTTGATGGATCTTTTTAAGTCTTCTTCTAATGGGGAAATTAATCCCAAAATAGCTGAAAGTAATCAGATTACATGACTGAGTTTTGGTAATCCAAAAGTTACATTACTAATTACAGTGTTGGGCAGGTGACTAGTAACTGTAATAGATTACATTTAGAAAGTAACCTACACAACCCTGGTTGATGATGCCTGTGTCTTGTGCACTTGTGCACTGATGAAGGTCTGACGACCGAATGCTCAGCCTAAATCAATTGAAAGTTGTGCATTGATCCTGAGTGTGCGGAGACTCCTTTTCATTTAAATGTGTCTTGTGGTTAAGGGCGCTGTACTGCAGCGCCAGCTGTGCCATCGGAGTCCCTGGGTTCGTGCCCAGGCTCTGTCGTAACCGGCTGCGACCGGGAGGTCCGTGGGGCGACGCACAATTGGCCTAGCGTCGCCCGGGTTAGGGAGGGCTTGGTCGGTAGGGGTGTCCTTGTCTCATCGCGCACCAGCGACTCCTGTGGCGGGCTGGGCGCAGTGTACGCTAACCAAGGTGGCCAGGTGCACGGTGTTTCCTCCGGCGCATTGGTGCGGCTGGCTTCCGGGTTGGATGTGCGCTGTGTTAAGAAGCAGTGCGGCTTGGTTGGGTTGTGTATCGGAGGACGCATGACTTTCAACCTTCGTCTCTCCCGAGCCCGTACGGGAGTTGTAGCAATGAGACAAGATAGTAGCTACTACAACAATTGGATACTACGAAATTGGGGAGAAAAAGGGGTAAAAAATAAATACAAAATAAATAAATAAAAAATGTGTCTTTTGCACAAATCAATGACAGGCCCCTTGCAAATAATGTTGTGTTTGACACTAAATGTCTACAACAACTACATATAAGCCTAACCTTACGTGTTTCCAAAACACTGATCGTTTTGGTAAGGAAAGCAAAAATGCAAGTAAGCGTTTCATTGGACAGTGTATCCTGCACAGATGACTAATACAACTTGAAATTGAAAGGCTTTACTTGAAACATCTAATGAGGCTGTCACAGAGGTCCGTCAGACACATAGGTACAAAAGCAGATTTGGTCTGGTAGCCCGAAGCTATACTGGTACATCTCTGTTCCTCACAATCCTGGATGCAGGTTGGATTTTACTCTTTACTTTCGCAGATCCAGCTTTAAGCTTCTTGTTCTTGCTGCTTTTCTCAGTCTTTTGCACATCGGGCACAGACTCAGGACTCCAAACGGACTCTATGGGATGCTTTGGATCCATCACAGACCTCGAGGTGGATATCCGTCTGGACAGGCTCTGATTCGATAAACTGGGTGTCTGTGTCTGCATAGACTTCTGTCTGGACAGGCTCTGATTCGATAAACTGGGTGCCTGTGTCTGCATAGACTTCTGTCTGGACAGTTCTGGTGGCGAGAGCAGCACGCTGATCTTGCTGGACCCCAGGATCGGCTGTTCGAAGCACCAGCCACAGCACCAGCTGAATATGACAGCTAGAGTCAGGGTGATGACGATGGTGCAGAAGATGAATACGACGAGGAAGCCACCAATGCTCCACATGTCGTGGAAGCCCTCATCGGACAGCTTGGAGAAGAGCCTCTCATAGAGGTAGGTCCAGTCCTTGGAGATGTTTCTTGCCATGGCTGCCATCTTGGCTCTGGCTCCAGTGTCTTCATTCACCTGTACGGTCATTGAGGTCAATGTCAATTCTCTAATAACCATAGCAATGTGGAAGATACCATTCTGTAAAACATAAATGACACTTACCTCTTGATCACCAGCTATTACTCTGATAGAGAAGAACACAGTTCTATACTATGTGTGAAGCTTCTGGACTACTACATCATTGATGTCCATTTCAGATCCACTTTATCTGTATTAATTCAGAAATAAGAAGAAGATATTGTTGCACGGACATGTAATCTTTGAATGAACAGTAATTCTTTATAATTTCCATCCAGAAAACGAATAATAACGAAGCCAAGTGCCACTGTCAGTACCAATGAACAAACTGGACAGAGGACCTCAGCTAGCTAGCCAGCTAGCTTTAGTTAGCTTGTTAGCTACTACTGTCAAGTTGCAATAATTGAGCCATGACGAAGTGTGTTAACTTAGGCAACTTTCATTATCATAAAATTCCTTCGTGAGAGCGTTACTTCAACTTACCAAAATTGTTAGTAGGACGTTGGCAAACTATATGGCTTTTATTTGAACCGGAGGATCAGCGGTCACATCGGAAATTCTTGGTAACCGTGGTAACGTCGTCATCAACGTTCGCCACGTGTTACATGAAATTGCTCCAAGCCAAACGCCTAGGAATTCTATGTAGAGAGCATGTATCTTCTTCCTAATGTTAGCTAGCCTACTTTATAACTATTCGTTGAGTTACTTTTAAATATGCATGAGGAATTTCGAGATGGTAGACCTACAGGCTTGTGGTAGATAAGTTGGAGTGAGCAAGTGAAATAGTTTTTTTTTTTAACTAACTGAAAAGTTATCCAATATTTAATTGCTCTAGCCTAAACTCATATTCAGTTGCCCCAAGGCAAAGGAATACAGGAAAAGTTAGTACTGTAATTATGGTTACTACATAAACAATTATAATGCTTTTCACAAGTAAAGAGGCCTGATCACTGTATCATTCATGTGCTCTTTTTATACCAACCCTGGTCATTAGGTTCTGGCTGCAAGCTAGTGTTTCATGCTAGACGCTGTGATACCAGCAACACTAATTGGCAGAGATGGAATTCCTCAGGGGCCTGATTCATCTCCTAGTTCCCAGCACGGAGAGGGGCTTATGTAGGGGTCATACAGACGGGTGCTGTGTGCACACACGCGCAGAGGCAGGCACACAGACACGCACTCACACACACACATACACACAGGCAAAATGCTACTGTACTACTGTTGTCTTATACTGCACCAATTTCCTTCGCATAGGCCTCTAAGTACAGGACAGTACAGTATAGTTTGGGTAATCTAGGATATTGTGCCTGCCAGCCTGTCACTTCTCTAGACTTAAGCCCCACTGTAAGACAAGACATCAGACAGAAAACAGTAGTCCCTCTAGCAGTGTAAGCTTTACTGAGAGGATGTACCATGTGTGTGTGTGTGTGTGTGTGTGTGTGTGTGTGTGTGTGTGTGTGTGTGTGTTTTAGCAGAGGATCTGCAGGAAATATGGGATAATCCCCTTTTTAAGATAACTTTCCTTGAGAATAATGTGTTTCTTTCTCTAAAGCCCCAATTGTTACCACATAATCCTCAGAAATATATACATAAACCACGCATCAGTGGGGGAGAGAGAGAGATTCAGCATTCAGCACCACAGACAGCTCAGAGAGAGAAAAGGAGATAGCACATTAGTCTGACATTGATTAAAATTACATTGTTTACAAACAATGGAGTAAAACAAGCTTATATGTTGGGTTCTGATGGGGTACGACAGTTGAACTAAGCTCAATTAAAAGTTACATTCTTCAAGAATCAATGTGTATATAATATATCATTAATTTAGAAGTCTAAAAATGTATGTACCAATCACAGATTTCCCCTTTAAAAGTCCTTGTTTTTGTTATCAGAAAGATAGAGATACTGACAGGCTACATTACAGTAGATGAGGGACACTCATATTCCATCACAGAGCAGGACGTCACACTGACAGTAGCCTACACCCCGAGGTCAGATTGTGTGATGTAACAATGACTTATGTCATATGACAGATAGGATGACCCTCACACCGCACTGGCCATTGCAAGCAGTGTCAAACATACAGTATTGATAAAGAATCATAATTGTTCTGCATTGTCGAGAGAGAGAGCGAGAGAGAGAGAGAGAGAGAGAAAGAGAGCATGGGAGAGAGTGAGAGAGAGATGAGAGAACACGGGCGATTAAGAGAAGTTTCTTGAACAGTGTAAATTGTTTGGGGTTAATGCTAGTGGTGGTGGGAAGTCCTACAACAGTGTGACATATTTCCCTGGGCCTGGGGGAAACTGCAGCAGTGAGTGGGCCACTCCTCTGATTGCATCCCAAATGGCACCTTTCCAAATGGCACTATATAGGGAATAGGGTGTCATTTGGGCCACGCTCACTCAGACTGGCTCACTTGTCTCTTCAGACGCATGTTGAAGAGAAAGGAGATGGAGAGAATTCAACTCTACTGGTGTGTGTGTGTGTGTGTGTGTGTGTGTACTGTCACTTACTGCCAGGGTTCAGCAGGTTCAGGGAAGGCTGTAGTGTGGCACTAAGCACACTAGGCAGACCAGAATATATAAATACCTAGTGTATAGGGGATAGTCTGCTGTGCATTATTCAACAGCCACAGCCCATATAGCATGATAAGGCACCTCCAATTGAGACCTATACATACATCTTTTGTATTTGTTTAAGCAACTTGTTTGCTAAATGTGAACAGCCTACGTTCCCCAATATATATATATATTTTTTAGATATACCATTTTCGTTGTTGGACATAAAAGACTGTAAAATCACCAGAAAATCATCTCAAAGTATTTTTAATTTTATTTATTAAATCTGTTACCAAGTCTTCCCACACGCAAATAATGGGACGTGTGATCTTATCCCAATGTAATCAAGGTTTGACATTATTCTGTTTTTGTCAAATACTATATCTGTTTGGGATTCTTGTTTAATCTATTATTTCATCTCATTCATCCCAAGTGTTATCTTGTTGCTATCCGAGATGAGACGAGCCAGCCCATGCTCGCCCCCTTTCTTGCATCACGCTGGTGTTCCAGACGGGCCCGCGCCTGGGAGCTGTCCCATCCTTAATGGTGCTGAACCCGCGGCGAGAAAAGAACCATCGAGTCGAATGGATTTCAAAAGCACAGAGACAACGGCCACATCAACCACTTCTCTCCGGTTTCGCTGCTCCTGTCGATCCAAAGGCATGACACCAACCGTTTTGGGGTGAATTAAAGCACTGTTATGTCGTTAAAATATGTGGATTACCCGCTTGTAAAGAGGATGCTCCGTGTGAGAGAAAATGACGGTAGGAGGCTAGGCTCTGTGGAAGCGAAGCCCAGGGCATGTTCGTGACATCCCTAAATGATCTTGTAGGCTTTTGTTGTGGGAATAGCCTCAACCTCCTCAGACATACCGTTGAATTGACAGGCGACGAACGCAAACTACCGTGGAAACTATACTAGACTACAGCCGAGGACCTAACCTTTAAAGCATCCATCAGGATAGAGTATAGAGAAAGAACGATTTAAACAGGGCTCGACTGGTCAACGGGGTGGGGGGTGGCGGTTATATCAAGGACCACTGGCCACATAGCGACTGTTATTACAACATGTAATGGGACATTGTTGGTAGAAGGGCCGTAAAGAAACAAAGCTGTTGGATTAATGGAACCAGATAGGCTACAACACAGGATTGATAAAGGGCAACGGGAGAGTAGGCTAAATAATAAGAATGAAAAGATGGCAATAGTATAGTCTTGTTCCCAAGATTCGGTTTGTGATGCCATTGGAAGGAAATGGGAAGATGCTCAGCTATGTGCCTGCCCGTTTTCTCTAAGGTATATGAGACACGTAAGTCTATTTGTTTGATATGTAGTCAGGGTTTTCCTGTAACCTGAGCAATTACTTAGTTACAGGCATAAGCGAGCTCCAAGGCTAGTGCACGATAGGGTTATCTGACAAGGCTGAGAAATGATGTGTGGTGGTGCGCGCACACCAACTCATTCGATTTATTCCGGCTGATTCGAGTTTAGAATTCAGAGCTAAATTGAAAATAGCTGTTGAGAGAAAGAATGTCATTCAACCCAACTGGAAAACACACAACAGAGGAGACTCCTCTTTCCGATCATCCTCGACGAAATAACAGTAAGCTTTTCCTTTTCTCTTCATGTGCTCTGCACGTTTCTGAATAGAAATCTACACCTGTATCCTCCTATAGAAACAGACACATGTTGTTGTCTCTCGGGGTGGTTGTATGGTGCTGGGGATTGTTGAGCCGGAGACCGATGCTGCTCCGCCGCCAGGGCATGTCCAAAGGCCGCTGTTGCGTTTTGTTCAGTGACCTGAAGGTTTTCTTACTCAGACCGCCGGTCCCGGCTCCGCCACCGGTGATCATCTCCATGAACGGACAATACACCGACAGCAATGGGTCCGGCATCGGCATTGATGTTGCCATCGACAACAGAAACTCTGCAGCGAGTGCACCTTCACCAGAGGCGGATGGTTATGCTACCCCTGGCCCGCCGACAGGAGAGCCTCCTTCTGCCGGGACAAACGAGCCTAAAGCGACAGAGGAATGGCAGCATGCTACGGGACAGACTGGACCCCTGGACTATGGCAGCTCCGAGGAGGACTGCTCCAAAGAGAAGTGTGAGGAGAGATTCTCCCAGAACAGTCGCACAGACAGTGGTGTTAGGACTCCCCAGTGCAGGATATGTTTCCAAGGTCCAGAACAGGTGAGTGGCCTTACAGGTAGACAATAGACATATAGGTAGACCTATGGTCAGACATTGACTGTATATGACTAATTGTTGCTAACAAGGATGTTTTTCAAAGTGTTTCAAAAACAATGGTGCTGTCCATGGAGCTGAAGGGCTGAAAAATTCTCTCTCTCTCTGTCTCTCTTTCTTTCTCCCTCCCTCTCAACACTGTGCATGTTGTGGATCCCAAACACGCAGGAGCAATTATATGCTTGAGAACAGAAATAATGATTTTCTAACTTACTCACTTCCCATGGCCATGTAAAAGGTAGGAAGGAGTACTAGAATTCACAGAGCAAGGCCTGTCTTAGAAGAGATAGGAACAGAACATGACAGAGGAAGCCCTGTCTTAGACAGAAGAGATAGGAACAGAACATGACAGAGGAAGCCCTGTCTTAGACAGAAGAGACAGGAACAGAACATGACAGAGGAAGCCCTGTCTTAGAAGAGATAGGGACAGAACATGACAGAGGAAGCCCTGTCTTAGACAGAAGAGATAGGGACAGAACATGACAGAGGAAGCCCTGTCTTAGACAGAAGAGATAAGGACAGAACATGACATAGGAAGCCCTGTCTTAGACAGAACAGACAGGGACAGAACATGACAGAGGAAGCCCTGTCTTAGACAGAAGAGATAGGAACAGAACATGACAGAGGAAGATCTGGGGAAGTAGTGGATTCAAGTAACACAGGGTACATCTCAATAGTCTAAAGGGGATTCCTCTCCTAAAATCTCCAGTTCCAGGTGTTTTCTTTCCACCTGTCCTGGTCTTTGACATCATCAGATGGAGCCAAGGAGAGGGAAAGGAAAGGACACCACTTTAGAATATTGAGATCCGGCCAGGGACTGTAGCTAGGACCACATGGCCTTGGATTACCTGACTCAGAAGAACTCCCATCTGCAAAGTATCCGGCCCACGTAGACCATTCAGTGTGAAGGTGGGTTGATGATTGAATAGGTGCTGGTGCATCAGGGCCAACATGGTGAATGTGCTGCACATACCTTTCACATCCTGATCCTCTCACCTCTAAGGAAGTCAATGGGGTTGCTCCTCCTCCTCCTAATCCTCCTCCTCCTGCTCCTCCTCCTAATCCTCCTCCTCCTAATCCTCCTCCTAATCCTCCTCCTCCTCCTAATCCTCCTCCACCTCCTAATCCTCCTCCACCTCCTGCTCCTCCTCCTAATCCTCCTCCTCCTCCTAATCCTCCTCCTAATCCTCCTCCTCCTCCTAATCCTCCTCCACCTCCTAATCCTCCTCCACCTCCTAATCCTCCTCCTAATCCTCCTCCACCTCCTAATCCTCCTCCTCCTCCTCCTCCTAATATTCCTCCTCCCGCTCCTCCTCCTCCTCCCCCTCCTCCTCCTCCTCCTCCTGCTCCTCCTCCTCCTAATCCTCCTCCTAATCCTCCTCCTAATCCTCCTCCACCTCCTAATCGTCCTCCACCTAATCCTCCTCCTAATCCTCCTCCACCTCCTAATCGTCCTCCACCTCCTAATCGTCCTCCTCCTGCTCCTCCTCCTAATCCTCCTCCTCCTGCTCCTCCTCCTAATCCTCCTCCCGCTCCTCCTCCTCCCGCTCCTCCTCCTCCTGCTCCTCCTCCTCCTCCTCCTAATCGTCCTCCTCCTGCTCCTCCTACTAATCCTCCTCCTCCTGCTCCTCCTCCTAATCTTCCTAATCCTCCTCCTCCCGCTCCTCCTCCCCCTCCTCCTCCTCCTGCTCCTCCTCCTCCTCCTCCTCCTAATCCTCCTGCTCCTCCTCCTGCTCCTGCTCCTCCTCCTCCTGCTCCTGCTCCTCTCCTCTCCTCCTGCTCCTCCTCCTCCTGCTCCTCCTCCTCCTCCTGCTCCTCATCCTCCTCCTCCCGCTCCTCCTCCTCCTTCTCCTGCTCCTCCTGCTCCTCCTCCCCCTCCTGCTCCTCCTCCTGCTGCTCCTCCTCCCCCTCCTGCTCCTCCTCCTGCTCCTCCTTTAATTTGTGGCCAAGTCCTGTGCATCAACTAGCCCAGGGGTATTCAACCCAGGGTCCGTGGTTCTTCAGGGGGTCCGTGAAAATATATATTTTTTAATAGCTATTTAATAGTTGTTATGAATATCGCTAACAACAACAAGATAAACACCTTTTGAATTACATACCTACAGTAGAAAAGATGAGAATATAATATAATGATGACAAATTTATTTCTCAACTCATAATATTGAGCAAATGACATTCACTGAAGTATCAACCAATGGTCGCGCTCCCCTGCTCAGACTTTGCATGCATCAACCAATGGCTGCGTGCCACGTCATCGACAGTGCTGTAGGGCACATGTTGCTGTAACATCTGATGCGATTAGCTGATAGTTAAATATCTATCCAGGCGTTGTAAGAGCCGACATGCGTCAGCAACGCCTGGGCAGAGCAGCGCGGCCATAAGCTTTGAAAGAGCACCGCGGGTGCCGCTGGCTGCTGGTAAGCTTTCTTGACACATTTTGGCCAACACATGGCTCACCTTTGTTTAACCAGCGAAACAGCTGCTATTAGCAATTCGTGTTTGGAGTGACCTGCCTAGCTAATAGGTAGAGTTCCACTTCCTCTTCCTGTTATAATGTGGGAGGTCAAAATCATATAAAACCATCTACCAAATCTATTCATTTCAAAATGTTGATGACTGAACCTTGTCATTCACCTGATGATAAGACAAGTCGTGAACATATATATTTTTTGCTAACATCTGATGGGGGTCCATGGGTCACCGGTTTGTCTGGGCGGAGGTCCATGGGTCACCGGTTTGTCTGGGCGGAGGTTCCTGGGTCACCGGTTTGTCTGGGCGGAGGTCCATGGTTCACCGGTTTGCCTGGGCGGAGGTCCATGGGTCACCGGTTTGTCTGGGCGGAGGTCCATGGTTCACCGGTTTGCCTGGGCGGAGGTCCATGGTTCACCGGTTTGTCTGGGCGGAGGTCCATGGTTCACCGGTTTGTCTGGGCGGAGGTTCCTGGTTCACCGGTTTGTCTGGGCGGAGGTCCATGGTTCACCGGTTTGTCTGGGCGGAGGTCCATGGGTCACCGGTTTGTCTGGGCGGAGGTTCCTGGGTCACCGGTTTGTCTGGGCGGAGGTCCATGGTTCACCGGTTTGTCTGGGCGGAGGTCCCTGGGTCACCGGTTTGCCTGGGCAGAGGTCCATGGTTCACCGGTTTGCCTGGGCGGAGGTCCATGGTTCACCGGTTTGTCTGGGCGGAGGTCCATGGTTCACCGGTTTGCCTGGGCGGTGGTCTCTGGGTCGCCAGTTTGCCTGGGCGGGGGGTCTCTGGGTCGCCAGTTTGCCTGGGCGGGGGGTTTTTGGGTCGCCAGTTTGCCTGGGCGGGGGGTCTCTGGGTCGCCAGTTTGCCTGGGTGGGGGGTCTCTGGGTCACTTGTATGCCTGGGCGGGGGTCCTTGCGTAACAAAAAGTTGAAGACCCCTGAATTTGCCCCATCTTCACCCAGTCTCTCAGTGATGAAGACATCCTCATGGTCTGTCCCTGTGTTGACATTTAGGTAGACACTAGTCTAGTGTCTGATGATGCCCGTTGGAGAACACTAGAGAGCATCTCTCTCTCTCTCTGCTCTAAATGACATCACATTATAGAGCACTACTGCCTGGAGTGGTAGTTGCAGTCAGCCTGTCTCTGGGTGGCAGGCTGCTGAAAGCTTTTTGGCGCTGAGGATAAATTAATATGTGTCCCAAATGGCACCCTAGTTGCTATCTAGTGCACTACTTTAGACCAGGGCCCATAAGGTGGCCCCTAGGGTGCCATTTGAGCTGCATCCTCAGTATAAAGAGTGTGTTAAAGCTTTGGCTCAGTCTGGGAGCAGGAGGAGGAAATAAAACACATTCAGGAGAACCAGTGATGCTGTCTGTCAATCTGAAAGGTCTCCTATTCATTCATACTCTCTCCTCCCTCCTCTCCCACCCCCCTCTCTCTCCTCCCTCCTCTCTCTCCTCCCCCCCTCTCTCTCTCC
This sequence comes from Oncorhynchus mykiss, assembly GCF_013265735.2. Lineage (NCBI taxonomy): Eukaryota > Metazoa > Chordata > Actinopteri > Salmoniformes > Salmonidae > Oncorhynchus > Oncorhynchus mykiss. The sequence goes on along the minus strand of NC_048571.1, from coordinate 970,922 downwards.
TCCCTCCTCTCTCTCCTCCTGACCTCTCTCTCCTCCACCCCTTCTCTCTCTCCTCCTCCACCCCTTCTCTCTCTCCTCCTCCCTCCTCTCTCTCCTCCCCCCTCTCTCTCTCCCCCCTCTCTCTCTCCCCCCCCCTCCCTCTCTCTCCCCTCTCTCTCTCCCCCCCCCCCTCTCTCTCTCTCCCCCCCCCTCTCTCTCCCCCCCCCCCCTCTCTCTCCCCCCCCCCCCCCTCTCTCTCTCCCCCCACTCTCTCTCTCTCCCCCCACTCTCTCTCCTCCCCCCCTCTCTCTCTCTCCTCACCCCTCTCTCTCCCCCTCTCTCTCTCCCCCCTCTTTCTCTCCCCCCTCTTTCTCTCCCCCCTCTCTCTCTCTCCCCCCCTCTCTCTCTCTCTCCCCCCTCTCTCTCTCTCCCCCCCCCCCCCCCCCTCTCTCTCTCCTCCTCCCCCCTCTCTCACTCAGCCTAGTCTAATATGTTATTGAATGTAAACCCTGTTTCAGACACTTGTTGAACCTACTCTGCTACTCTGATTCCTGTCACAGACAGTACAGGACAGTTGGTTCCCCGGGCGGTTTAGGTTGAATTAGGTTGGATAACCAACGTACCGGTTCAGACCTCTTTTCAACTCACGTTGTTGTAGCCTAACTACCAGACAGCAGGCTGCTCTGGGTACACATACATTTATCTGCCAGCCAGGGCCAGCTTTTCTATGTCTTTATTGTGTAGTATCCACCTGTTTGTATTACATAGATAGTGTGAAATTGAGTCTAGATAATTGCCTGTCTTTCTCTGAAGAAAGGAACAGGAGAGATGTCATTATAGATGTTTGGCTTTAGAAAAGTGCTCTTCTGGGTGTTTGTGTTAACAACTGAAACATGAAAGCAAGAGAATGACCTTCTTGAAAGGCTGTTTCCGCCCTCTCTGTGTCTCTCTCTCTGTGTCTCTCTCTCTGTGTCTCTCTCTCTGTGTCTCTCTCTCTGTGTGTCTCTCTCTCTGTGTGTCTCTCTCTCTGTGTGTCTCTCTCTCTGTATCTCTCTCTCTGTGTCTCTCTGTGTCTCTCTCTCTGTGTCTCGCTCTGTGTCTCTCTCTCTGTGTCTCTCTCTGTGTGTCTGTATCTCTCTAATAAAATAGGTTGCATGGGTCCTTAGGAAAAACAACATTTGAGCCTGGATATGGTGAGCCTGGATATGGTGAGCCTGGATATGGTGAGCCTGGATATGGTGAGCCTGGATATGGTGAGCCTGGATATGGTGAGCCTGGATATGGTGAGCCTGGATATGGTGAGCCTGGATATGGTGAGCCTGGATATGGTGAGCCTGGATATGGTGAGCCTGGCAGATTCAAGACTACCCACCATCACTGCTGACCCTTTAAATAGTTGATCCTGCTTCTTATTAGAGAAGATCCTGGTGAAGGATTCATCTGACCAGAGAGGATGTGGCCTGGTCATGATAACCATGGTAGCTGTGAGATGTCTGGAACCAGAGAGGATGTGGCCTGGTCATGATAACCATGGTAGCTGTGAGATGTCTGGAACCAGAGAGGATGTGGCCTGGTCATGATAACCATGGTAGCTGTGAGATGTCTGGAACCAGAGAGGATGTGGCCTGGTCATGATAACCATGGTAGCTGTGAGATGTCTGGAACCAGAGAGGATGTGGCCTGGTCATGATAACCATGGTAGCTGTGAGATGTCTGGAACCAGAGAGGATGTGGCCTGGTCATGATAACCATGGTAGCTGTGAGATGTCTGGAACCAGAGAGGATGTGGCCTGGTCATGATAACCATGGTAGCTGTGAGATGTCTGGAACCAGAGAGGATGTGGCCTGGTCATGATAACCATGGTAGCTGTGAGATGTCTGGAACCAGAGAGGATGTGGCCTGGTCATGATAACCATGGTAGCTGTGAGATGTCTGGAACCAGAGAGGATGTGACCTGGTCATGATAACCATGGTAGCTGTGAGATGTCTGGAACCAGAGAGGATGTGGCCTGGTCATGATAACCATGGTAGCTGTGAGATGTCTGGAACCAGAGAGGATATGGCCTGGCCATGATAACCATGGTAGCTGTGAGATGTCTGGAACCAGAGAGGATGTGGCCTGGTCATGATAACCATGGTAGCTGTGAGATGTCTGGAACCAGAGAGGATGTGACCTGGTCATGATAACCATGGTAGCTGTGAGATGTCTGGAACCAGAGAGGATGTGGCCTGGTCATGATAACCATGGTAGCTGTGAGATGTCTGGAACCAGAGAGGATGTGGCCTGGTCATGATAACCATGGTAGCTGTGAGATGTCTGGAACCAGAGAGGATGTGGCCTGGTCATGATAACCATGGTAGCTGTGAGATGTCTGGAACCAGAGAGGATGTGGCCTGGTCATGATAACCATGGTAGCTGTGAGATGTCTGGAACCAGAGAGGATGTGGCCTGGTCATGATAACCATGGTAGCTGTGAGATGTCTAGAACCAGAGAGGATGTGGCCTGGTCATGATAACCATGGTAGCTGTGAGATGTCTGGAACCAGAGAGGATGTGGCCTGGTCATGATAACCATGGTAGCTGTGAGATGTCTGGAACCAGAGAGGATGTGGCCTGGTCATGATAACCATGGTAGCTGTGAGATGTCTGGAACCAGAGAGGATGTGGCCTGGTCATGATAACCATGGTAGCTGTGAGATGTCTGGAACCAGAGAGGATGTGGCCTGGTCATGATTACCATGGTAGCTGTGAGATGTCTGGAACCAGAGAGGATTTGGCCTGGTCATGATAACCATGGTAGCTGTGAGATGTCTGGAACCAGAGAGGATGTGACCTGGTCATGATAACCATGGTAGCTGTGAGATGTCTGGAACCAGAGAGGATGTGGCCTGGTCATGATAACCATGGTAGCTGTGAGATGTCTGGAACCAGAGAGGATGTGGCCTGGTCATGATAACCATGGTAGATGTGAGATGTCTGGAACCAGAGAGGATTTGGCCTGGTCATGATAACCATGGTAGCTGTGAGATGTCTGGAACCAGAGAGGATGTGGCCTGGTCATGATAACCATGGTAGCTGTGAGATGTCTGGAACCAGAGAGGATGTGGCCTGGTCATGATAACCATGGTAGCTGTGAGATGTCTGGAACCAGAGAGGATGTGGCCTGGTCATGATAACCATGGTAGCTGTGAGATGTCTGGAACCAGAGAGGATGTGACCTGGTCATGATAACCATGGTAGCTGTGAGATGTCTGGAACCAGAGAGGATGTGACCTGGTCATGACAACCATGGTAGCTGTGAGATGTCTGGAACCAGAATAAATACATTATATTGGTAATACTGATGATAAAAATACACTTTTTAATGAGTGTCACACACTAACGTGTCATCTCACTCTCTCTCACTTTCTCTCACTGAGCTGATAAATCTCTATCACTCTCTCTGAGAGGATTATAAATGACAAGTTCACGGTAGAACGCACTGATGTGAGAATCACACACGCTCACACACACGCACTACACACACAAACTTTCACACATAACAAGATAAGAGCGTTAAGGATTCATCTCTGAGGAGGTCTCTGTTCAAACAGATTACATGAGCTTTGGGAGGTAAGAAAGCAGAAACCACAGCCCTGTCTATCTGTCTGGAGGAAACACGCTGTAGAATCCACACTGTGACAGATACAGAGTCAGTGGGGACATGTAGGTGTGGAACTGAAGGGCACGTTACTGGTAACTCTAGAGACAAGGCTCCAGATCGACTGTTCTCCAGAGCTGGGGTGCACAGGACATGTAGGTGCAGAACTGAAGGGCACGTTACTGGTAACTCTAGAGACAAGGCTCCAGATCGACTGTTCTCCAGAGCTGGGGTGCACAGGACATGTAGGTGCAGAACTGAAGGGCACGTTACTGGTAACTCTAGAGACAAGGCTCCAGATCGACTGTTCTCCAGAGCTGTGGTGCACAGGACATGTAGGTGCAGAACTGAAGGGCACGTTACTGGTAACTCTAGAGACAAGGCTCCAGATCGACTGTTCTCCAGAGCTGTGGTGCACAGGACATGTAGGTGCAGAACTGAAGGGCACGTTACTGGTAACTCTAGAGACAAGGCTTCAGATCGACTGTTCTCCAGAGCTGTGGTGCACAGGACATGTAGGTGCAGAACTGAAGGGCACGTTACTGGTAACTCTAGAGACAAGGCTCCAGATCGACTGTTCTCCAGAGCTGTGGTGCACAGGACATGTAGGTGCAGAACTGAAGGGCACGTTACTGGTAACTCTAGAGACAAGGCTCCAGATCCACTGTTCTCCAGAGCTGGGGTGCACAGGACATGTAGGTGCAGAACTGAAGGGCACGTTACTGGTAACTCTAGAGACAAGGCTTCAGATCCACTGTTCTCCAGAGCTGTGGTGCACAGGACATGTAGGTGCAGAACTGAAGGGCACGTTACTGGTAACTCTAGAGACAAGGCTCCAGATCCACTGTTCTCCAGAGCTGTGGTGCACAGGACATGTAGGTGCAGAACTGAAGGGCACGTTACTGGTAACTCTAGAGACAAGGCTCCAGATCCACTGTTCTCCAGAGCTGTGGTGCACAGGACATGTAGGTGCAGAACTGAAGGGCACGTTACTGGTAACTCTAGAGACAAGGCTCCAGATCGACTGTTCTCCAGAGCTGTGGTGCACAGGACATGTAGGTGCAGAACTGAAGGGCACGTTACTGGTAACTCTAGAGACAAGGCTTCAGATCGACTGTTCTCCAGAGCTGGGGTGCACAGGACATGTAGGTGCAGAACTGAAGGGCACGTTACTGGTAACTCTAGAGACAAGGCTTCAGATCGACTGTTCTCCAGAGCTGTGGTGCACAGGACATGTAGGTGCAGAACTGAAGGGCACGTTACTGGTAACTCTAGAGACAAGGCTTCAGATCGACTGTTCTCCAGAGCTGGGGTGCACAGGACATGTAGGTGCAGAACTGAAGGGCACGTTACTGGTAACTCTAGAGACAAGGCTTCAGATCGACTGTTCTCCAGAGCTGGGGTACACAGGACATGTAGAGATAAGGTGGCTCCCTATTCTCTACATTGTGCACTACTCCTGCTCTGGCTAAAAGTGACGCACTATACAGAGAATACGGTGCCAGATTAACCCTGTGGCAGCGCCAATTATGTACATAAACCCTGGATTGCTGATGCTACGTATTGGCCAATGAGAGGCTTTGAAGCCATGTGTCGGCCATATTGGTGCTCCCCAGTAGGAACAGACGTCCATAAGAATGAAGGGAAGTCTACAGTATTTCAATGAGGACAAAATTACATGTATATAAGTAGTTTTTGTTTTAGTAATGTAACAAATATATACTTTAAGGAAAATGTTTTTATATATGATATGTTTATCTCACATAATATCATTTAAAAGTCTGCATTAAGGCTGTGATAGAATAAACATGGTAAAACTAATGTAGACATTAATACATGCATTTCTTTAGATTCCACAATATTTTTGACACCGGTGTCGGAGTGTCAAGATGGAGGGGCGATGGCTTCAATACAGCGCCCCCTGTTGTTCATCTAGTGGATATGTAAATCACTGGTCAGCACCCTGACCGACACTCAGCTGGCTCACTGTAAGACAAACCAATAGCAGCATTTTCCTTTGTGTCCCACAGGGGGAGCTGCTGAGCCCGTGTCGCTGCAGTGGGTCTGTCCGCTGCACCCATGAGCCCTGCCTCATCAAGTGGATCAGTGAGAGGGGCTCCTGGAGCTGTGAGCTCTGCTACTACAAATACCACGTGGTAGCCATCAGCACCAATAACCCGCTCCAGGTAGGGACAGCTGTGATGGGACTCGCCAGCTCTTGGACTTGAGTCAGGGGGGAGGGTTTTAGGGGATGAAGAGGAGAGCTCTAATTGGGTGTATATCACACAGCACTGCAGAGAGAGAGAGAGAGAGGGTTAATACTAGTGTATAGTGTGTATGAATAGTATGGGATGATGATGTACTCTCTCTTCCTCCCTCTCTCTCCCCCTCCCTCCTCCCTCTCTCTCCCCCTCCCTCCTCCATCCTCCTCCCCTCCCTCATCCACCTCTCTCTCCCTCCCTCCCTCCCTCCCTCCCTTCTCTCCCCCTCCCTCTCCCCCTTCCTCCCTCTCCCTCTCCCCCTTCTCTCCCCCTCCCTCTCCCTCTCTCCTCCCTCCCTCCCTCTCTCCTCCCTCCCTCTCCCTCTCTCCCTCCCTCCCTCTCCCTCCCTCCCTCTCTCTCTCCCCCTTCCTCCCTCTCCCCCTTCCCCCTACCTCCCTCCCTTCTCTCCCTCTCCCTCCCCCCCCCTTCTCTCCACCTCCCCCTCCCTCCCTCTCCCCCCTTCCTCCCTCTCCCCCCTTCTCTCCACCTCCCTCCCTTCTCTCCCTCTCCCTCTCCCTCCACCTCCCCCCCCTCTCCCTCCTCCCCATCCCTCCTCCTCTCCCTCCAGTGGCAGGCCATCTCTCTGACAGTGATAGAGAAGGTCCAGATAGCAGCGGCCGTGCTGGGCAGCCTGTTCCTCATGTCCTCTATCTCCTGGCTGGTGTGGTCGTCCCTCAGCCCCTCGGCCAAGTGGCAGCGCCAGGACCTGCTCTTCCAGATCTGCTACGCCATGTACGGATTCATGGACCTCGTCTGCATCGGTGAGGCCGGCACACAGAGGAACTCCTCCTCCTCTTCTTCTTCCTTGGTTGATTTATTGGGGGGGAAAAGATACACAAGCCAGGGGATTCTACTTGTTTGCACCGTAGTCCCCTATGGAATACACCTCCCTCCTCCTCTCGTCTTCCTTCATTCCCTCTTCTCCAATCAGGACACTTGAGGTGGGACATATATGACTCCCCAGACAGAGCTCTGGAGGACTCACTGTTTGATTAACCAACACTACCAACATGTTGGATTCAGGATGTATTCATGTGTAACTGACAACCTCCCCCTCTTCTTCTCTCTCGTTCAAGCGCTGATCGTCCATGAAGGCCCTGCAGTGTTCAGGATCTTTAACCGCTGGCAGGCAGTGAACCAGCAGTGGAAGGTGCTCAACTACGACAAGATCAAAGACACTGAGGACCACCAGAGATCCAGGCTGACGCCCAGGCACCTGGCCCTGCCCAACCCCAGGACGAGTGCTCCTCCCGGGGCAGAGCCGGGGGATGACATGGTCTCCCCCTCCACCTCCTCCCTCATGGCCGCGGTGGCCGCCTCCGCGCCTGGCTATACCGTGACCACAGCCGCAACCGCCAGCCTGACGACGGTGACGACGCAGGACTCAATGTCGGAGCAGGGGCCACCATCCCTGCCAGACCACCACTGTGCGTACAACATCCTCCACCTGCTCACCCAGCACCTCTGGACAACGCAGCAGGAGTCCCGCCCCACTCAAGTCCATCCCCAGCCTCCGCAGCCCAGCAACAGCAGCCGGGAGCTGGTCATGAGAGTCACTACGGTCTGAGGCTTCAACTGAGGCCTAACTTTGTTATGTTACAACAACGAGAGAGACCGACATAAGAGAGAGAGGGTTGTGTGGCCTCGTTTTGTGAGTTTGAATGGAGGACTGGGAGACGTTGCTGTGTGTAAATGTGTGGGTGAGGGGTAGAGTGTGGGTGAGGGGTAGAGTGTGGGTGAGGGGTAGAGTGTGGGTGAGGGGTAGAGTGTGGGTGAGGGGAGAGTGTGGGTGAGGGGAGAGTGGGTGAGGGGTAGACGATGGACAGGGGGTGAGGATGGAGAGCAAGAGAGAGGGAGAGATTTGCCAGTTTCCTGTGTTTTGACAGCCTTGATGTAATAAAACGAGATTTCCAGATCTGTGTGTGGTGGTCTGATGTAGCAGGAAGGATGTGTGAGGCACAGCCATTTCTCTATATATATAGGACTCTGCTTACAGGGAGCTGTGATAGATGGCACTGATCTGATGTGATCTACTATGTAGCCTGGAGCAACACTCCTGTCAGGAAGCTGCAGTCCTCACAGTCGGGATAAATAGACCTTTCTAATTACTATGATGACAGACAGGAGCACAGTTCAGTACAGTGACAGTCCATAACACTAATACCTTCTTACATTAGCTGTTCACAATGACAATTCCGCCTGCATCCCAAATGGCACCCTATTCCCTACATAGTGCACTACTTTGGACCAGAACCTGATGGGCCCTGGTCAAAACTAGTGGACTGCACAGGGAACAGGTTGCTATTTGGGATGCAGACTGAGATCAAGTTTCAATACAAAACACAAGCCGTCTCCTTCTGAAGAGCTTGAATAGTACGCCACTGACCCGTGGTTAGTTTGGAGTAGCCTAAAGTATGTGGTAACGCATTAACAGTTGAATTATTCATATTGGAATAGGATTCCTTCCTGTCAACTCTGAGACATGGCAGAGGCATCACAGACAGCTTTACATCTTCCCAGAGTCATTTATAAACAGCTTTACATCTTCCCAGAGTCATTTATAAACAGCTTAACATCTTCCCAGAGTCATTTATAAACAGCTTTACATCTCCCAGAGTCATTTATAAACAGCTTTACATCTCCCAGAGTCATTTATAAACAGCTTTACATCTCCCAGAGTCATTTATAAACAGCTTTACATCTTCCCAGAGTCATTTATAAACAGCTTTACATCTCCCAGAGTCATTTATAAACAGCTTTACATCTTCCCAGTCATTTATAAACAGCTTTACATCTTCCCAGAGTCATTTATAAACAGCTTTACATCTTCCCAGTCATTTATAAACAGCTTTACATCTCCCAGAGTCATTTATAAACAGCTTTACGTCTTCCCAGGGTCATTTATAAACAGCTTTACGTCTCTCAGGGTCATTTATAAACAGCTTTACATCTTCCCAGAGTCATTTATAAACAGCTTTACATCTTCCCAGAGTCATTTATAAACAGCTTTACATCTTCCCAGAGTCATTTATAAACAGCTTTACATCTTCCCAGAGTCATTTATAAACAGCTTTACATCTTCCCAGAGTCATTTATAAACAGCTTTACATCTTCCCAGAGTCATTTATAAACAGCTTTACATCTTCCCAGTCATTTATAAACAGCTTTACATCTTCCCAGAGTCATTTATAAACAGCTTTACATCTTCCCAGTCATTTATAAACAGCTTTACATCTTCCCAGTCATTTATAAACAGCTTTACATCTTCCCAGAGTCATTTATAAACAGCTTTACATCTTCCCAGTCATTTATAAACAGCTTTACATCTCCCAGAGTCATTTATAAACAGCTTTACGTCTTCCCAGAGTCATTTATAAACAGCTTTACATCTTCCCAGTCATTTATAAACAGCTTTACATCTTCCCAGAGTCATTTATAACAGCTTTAATCTTCCCAGAGTCATTTATAAACAGCTTTACATCTTCCCAGTCATTTATAAACAGCTTTACATCTTCCCAGAGTCATTTAAACAGCTTTACATCTTCCCAGAGTCATTTATAAACAGCTTTACATCTTCCCAGAGTCATTTATAAACAGCTTTACATCTTCCCAGTCATTTATAAACAGCTTTACATCTTCCCAGAGTCATTTATAACAGCTTTAATCTTCCCATAGTCATTTATAAACAGCTTTACATCTTCCCAGAGTCATTTATAAACAGCTTTACATCTTCCCAGTCATTTATAAACAGCTTTACATCTTCCCAGAGTCATTTATAAACAGCTTTACATCTTCCCAGTCATTTATAAACAGCTTTACATCTTCCCAGAGTCATTTATAACAGCTTTACATCTTCCCAGTCATTTATAAACAGCTTTACATCTTCCCAGAGTCATTTATAAACAACTTTACATCTTCCCAGAGTCATTTATAAACAGCTTTACATCTTCCCAGAGTCATTTATAAACAGCTTAACATCTTCCCAGAGTCATTTATAAACAGCTTAACATCTTCCCAGTCATTTATAAACAGCTTTACATCTTCCCAGAGTCATTTATAAACAGCTTTACATCTTCCCAGAGTCATTTATAAACAGCTTTACATCTTCCCAGAGTCATTTATAAACAGCTTTACATCTTCCCAGAGTCATTTATAAACAGCTTTACATCTTCCCAGAGTCATTTATAAACAGCTTTACATCTTCCCAGAGTCATTTATAAAACAGCTTTACATCTTCCCAGAGTCATTTATGAACAGCTTTACATCTTCCCAGAGTCATTTATGAACAGCTTTACATCTTCCCAGAGTCATTTATAAACAGCTTTACATCTTCCCAGCATGATAAACACAAAGGTTAAATCATGATGTGTGTCTAGTAGAACACTGTCTCTCCTGTCAGGTCCATCCATTTTAGTACAGGTTGGCATCTCTATGAGAAGTGAATCCATATGATCTTTGATAACACCACCGATGGCAGTAAAAGGGCTTCATGTGTGACAGCAAGTAGCCTGAGAGAAAACTGAAGAGCAGCAAGTAGCCTGAGTGAAAACTGAAGAGCAGCAAGTAGCCTGAGTGAAAACTGAAGAGCAGCAAGTAGCCTGAGTGAAAACTGAAGAGCAGCAGAGGGTGTTGTTAGGGTGAAAACTGAAGAGCAGCAGAGGGTGTTGTTAGGGTGAAAACTGAAGAGCAGCAAGTAGCCTGAGTGAAAACTGAAGAGCAGCAAGTAGCCTGAGTGAAAACTGAAGAGCAGCAGAGGGTGTTGTTAGGGTGAAAACTGAAGAGCAGCAGAGGGTGTTGTTGGAGTGAAAACTGAAGAGCAGCAGAGGGTGTTGTTGGAGTGAAAACTGAAGAGTAGCAGAGGGTGTTGTTAGGGTGAAAACTGAAGAGTAGCAGAGGGTGTTGTTGGAGTGAAAACTGAAGAGCAGCAGAGGGTGTTGTTGGAGTGAAAACTGAAGAGCAGAACAGGGTGTTGTTGGAGTGAAAACTGAAGAGCAGCAGAGGGTGTTGTTGGAGTGAAAACTGAAGAGCAGCAGAGGGTGTTGTTGGAGTGAAAACTGAAGAGCAGAACAGGGTGTTGTTGGAGTGAAAACTGAAGAGTAGCAGAGGGTGTTGTTGGAGTGAAAACTGAAGAGCAGCAGAGGGTGTTGTTGGAGTGAAAACTGAAGAGCAGAACAGGGTGTTGTTGGAGTGAAAACTGAAGAGCAGCAGAGGGTGTTGTTTGAATGGAACATAACGAGAGAAGAGACTGCTTTTCAGATGCTTCCTGATGTTTTTGGTTCTGAGTGAAGTACCTCCAATCAAAACAGTGTGCATCTGGTAACCATGACGATGCCCCCCCCCCCCCCCCCCCAGCACCTACCTGACCCCTGAGTTAAGCCAACCACAGTGCTCTGTGAAAAGGACACCACATGCCTTCAGTCACTGAATACATTGTTCCACGGGGACATGCCTTCAGTGACTAAATACATTGTTCCACGGGGACATGCCTTCAGTCACTGAATACATTGTTCCACGGGGACATGCCTTCAGTCACTGAATACATTGTTCCACGGGGACATGCCTTCAGTCACTGAATACATTGTTCCACGGGGACATGCCTTCAGTCACTGAATACATTGTTCCACGGGGACATGCCTTCAGTCACTGAATACATTGTTCCACGGGGACATGCCTTCAGTCACTGAATACATTGTTCCACGGGGACATGCCTTCAGTCACTGAATACATTGTTCCACGGGGACATGCCTTCAGTCACTGAATACATTGTTCCACGGGGACATGCCTTCAGTCACTGAATACATTGTTCCACGGGGACATGCCTTCAGTCACTGAATACATTGTTCCACGGGGACATGCCTTCAGTCACTGAATACATTGTTCCACGGGGACATGCCTTCAGTCACTGAATACATTGTTCCACGGGGACATGCCTTCAGTCACTGAATACATTGTTCCACGGGGACATGCCTTCAGTCACTGAATACATTGTTCCACGGGGACATATTTAGTTTATGATTAGTAGAAATATGTTGAAGAAAACTGTTGAAATGTAAAAGAATGAATTTTATTCTGTGGTTCAGCTTGGGTACATCTGCGTCAGACCGTGTCGTTCAACATCGTTCCAATCATCTCTTTTTTTTATTACAAAATGAGCTCCAAACAACAAGTAGAAACACATCATGATTTAGAGGTGTAGGTCTACATTCCTTAAAGCCTGGCGTCTCATTCAGAGCTCTGCTGTACTGCGAGTCCTGATCTTTGAACTTTGACACCGAGCAGCCAATCTACTCCTTATATAGTGGACTACTTTGGGACAGGGCCGTCTCAAGCTGTTCTGCCTTCAACAGGAGGTCATCAGTAGACTGAGTCCCAGATCTGTTTAGTCAACTACACATGACATGATGCCAATAGGAGTTGGCTTTACAGCACAAAACAGATCTGGGACTTCTGGTCGGGGGTTTCACCATTACAGTACATGTATCATCCTCAGTATGGGATGGAAGCACCACACGCTGACAAGCAGCATCCTATGAAGTGCACTACTTTTGACCAGGGCCCATAGAGTGCCATTTGGATCATAAGCACAGGCAGAACCAAAACCGATCTATAAAGACCCACTGGGGTGTATGAGGGAGAGCGAGTGTGTGGGGAGAGAGATCGATACATCCAGCTCCTCTACCAGTCCCTACAGTACGCCCAACCCCTCTACCAGTCCCTACAGTATGTCCAGCCCCTCTACCAGTCCCTACAGTACGTCCAGCCCCTCTACCAGTCCCCACAGTACGCCCAGCCCCTCTACCAGTCCCTACAGTATGTCCCTCTACCAGTCCCCACAGTACTTCCAACCCCTCTACCAGTCCCTACAGTACGTCCAGTCCCTCTACCAGTCCCCACAGTATGTCCAGTCCCTCTACCAGTCCCCACAATATGTCCAGTCCCTCTACCAGTCCCCACAGTACGTCCAGCCCCTCTACCAGTCCCTACAGTATGTCCCTCTACCAGTCCCCACAGTACTTCCAACCCCTCTACCAGTCCCTACAGTACGTCCAGTCCCTCTACCAGTCCCCACAGTACGTCCAGTCCCTCTACCAGTCCCCACAGTATGTCCAGTCCCTCTACCAGTCCCCACAGTACGTCCAGCCCCTCTACCAGTCCCTACAGTATGTCCCTCTACCAGTCCCCACAGTACTTCCAACCCCTCTACCAGTCCCTACAGTACGTCCAGTCCCTCTACCAGTCCCCACAGTACGTCCAGTCCCTCTACCAGTCCCCACAGTATGTCCAGTCCCTCTACCAGTCCCCACAGTATGTCCAGTCCCTCTACCAGTCCCCACAGTACGTCCAGCCCCTCTACCAGTCCCTACAGTACGTCCAGCCCCTCTACCAGTCCCTACAGTACGTCCAGCCCCTCTACCAGTCCCTACAGTATGTCCCTCTACCAGTCCCCACAGTACTTCCAACCCCTCTACCAGTCCCTACAGTACGTCCAACCCCTCTACCAGTCCCCACAGTACTTCCAACCCCTCTACCAGTCCCTACAGTACGTCCAGTCCCTCTACCAGTCCCCACAGTACGTCCAGTCCCTCTACCAGTCCCCACAGTACGTCCAGTCCCTCTACCAGTCCCCACAGTATGTCCAGTCCCTCTACCAGTCCCCACAGTACGTCCAGCCCCTCTACCAGTCCCTACAGTATGTCCCTCTACCAGTCCCCACAGTACTTCCAACCCCTCTACCAGTCCCTACAGTACGTCCAGTCCCTCTACCAGTCCCCACAGTACGTCCAGTCCCTCTACCAGTCCCCACAGTATGTCCAGTCCCTCTACCAGTCCCCACAGTATGTCCAGTCCCTCTACCAGTCCCCACAGTACGTCCAGCCCCTCTACCAGTCCCTACAGTACGTCCAGCCCCTCTACCAGTCCCTACAGTACGTCCAGCCCCTCTACCAGTCCCTACAGTATGTCCCTCTACCAGTCCCCACAGTACTTCCAACCCCTCTACCAGTCCCTACAGTACGTCCAACCCCTCTACCAGTCCCCACAGTACTTCCAACCCCTCTACCAGTCCCTACAGTACGTCCAGTCCCTCTACCAGTCCCCACAGTACGTCCAGTCCCTCTACCAGTCCCCACAGTACGGCCAGTCCCTCTACCAGTCCCCACAGTATGTCCAGTCCCTCTACCAGTCCCCACAGTATGTCCAGTCCCTCTACCAGTCCCCACAGTACGTCCAGTCCCTCTACCAGTCCCCACAGTACGTCCAGTCCCTCTACCAGTCCCTACAGTACGTCCAACCCCTCTACCAGTCCCCACAGTACGTCCAACCCCTCTACCAGTCCCCACAGTACGTCCAACCCCTCTACCAGTCCCCACAGTACGTCCCTCTACCAGTCCCCACAGTACGTCCAACCCCTCTACCAGTCCCCACAGTACGTCCAACCCCTCTACCAGTCCCCACAGTACGTCCAGCACCTCTACCAGTCCCTACAGTAAGTCCAACCCCTCTACCAGTCCCTACAGTGTGACCAGCCCCTCTACCAGTCCCCACAGTACGTCCCTCTACCAGTCCCCACAGTACGTCCAACCCCTCTACCAGTCCCCACAGTACGTCCAACCCCTCTACCAGTCCCCACAGTACGTCCAGCACCTCTACCAGTCCCTACAGTAAGTCCAACCCCTCTACCAGTCCCTACAGTGTGACCAGCCCCTCTACCAGTCCCCACAGTACGTCCCTCTACCAGTCCCCACAGTACGTCCAGCACCTCTACCAGTCCCTACAGTAAGTCCAACCCCTCTACCAGTCCCTACAGTATGTCCAGTCCCTCTACCAGTCCCCACAGTACGTCCAACCCCTCTACCAGTCCCCACAGTACGTCCAACCCCTCTACGAGTCCCCACAGTACGCCCAGTCCCTCTACCAGTCCCCACAGTACGTCCAACCCCTCTACCAGTCCCCACAGTAAGTCCAACCCCTCTACCAGTCCCTACAGTGTGACCAACCCCTCTACCAGTCCTCACAGTATTTAAAGAGTAACTTTCAAGACAAAAAACAGGATGTTTTAGGCTTAGTTATAGTGAAACACATCAACCCTGGTCTTCATTTTGACAGTTTGTTGCAAAAGTGATATATTCAGGTCTTTCAGTAATAAATCTAGCTCCTTGTCCCTAGTGGTTCAACTCTACCATCGACATGGTGATGTAGAGGCGCCCCTACGTCATCAAAGGGAGGGGTTCAGTATGAAATCCACTCCCTTCTAGATGCAGGTTGTGGAGTGGGCCAATATATTTAGCATGATGCTTCCTTGAATACTGACGCTACACAACATACAAAAGGCAGTGAAGGCACATACCCGCACATGACCAAATTCAACGTTTTAGCTTACCGTTTCAAACACATCAATCTGGTATACCAAGAAAAAATACAAAATGATACGTATGTACAGTTGAAGTCGGAAGTTTACATACAATTAGGTTGGAGTCATTAAAACTCGTTTTTCAACCACTCCACAAATTCCTTGTTAACAAACTAAAGTTTTGGCAAGTCGGTTACTACATCTACTTTGTGCATGGCAAGTAATTTTTTCCAACAATTGTTTACAGACAGATTATTTCACTTATAATTCACTGTATCACAATTCCAGTGGTTCAGAAGTTTACATACACTAAGTTGACTGTGCCTTTAAACAGCTTGGAAAATTCCAGAAAATTGTCATGGCTTTAGTAGCTTCTGATAGGCTAATTGACAACATTTGAGTCAGTTGGAGGTGTACCTGTGGATGTATTTCAAGGTCTACCTTCAAACTCAGTGCCTCTTTGCTTGACATCATGGGAAAATCAAATGAAATCAGCCAAGACCTCTGAAAAAAAATTGTAGACCTCCACAAGTCTGGTTCATCCTTGGGAGCAATTTCCAAACGCCTGAAGGTACCATGTTCATCTGTACAAACAATAGTACGCAAGTATAAACACCATGGGACAACGCAGCCGTCATACCGCTCAGGAAGGAGACATGTTCTGTCTCCTAGAGATGAACAAACTTTAGTGCGAAAAGTGCAACTCAATCCCAGAACAACAGCAAAGGACCTTGTGAAGATGCTGGAGGAAAAGTATCTATTTCCACAGTAAAACGAGTCCTATATCGACATAACCTGAAAGGTCGCTCAGCAAGGAAGAAGCCACTGCTCCAAAACCTACATAAAAAAGACAACTTCACATGGGGACAAAAATCGTACTTTTTGGAGAAATGTCCTCTGGTCTGATGAAACAAAAATAGAACTGTTTGGAGGAAAAAGGGGGAGGCTTGCAAGCCGAAGAAGATCACCCCAACCATGAAGCACGGGGGTGGCAGCATCATGTTGTGGGGGTGCTTTGCTGTGGGACGGACTGTTGCACTTCACAAAATAGATGGCATCATGAGGCAGGAAAGTTATGTGGATATATTGAAGCAACATCTCCAGACATCAGTCAGTTAAAGCTTGGTCGCAAATGGGTCTTCCAAATGGACAATGACCCCAAGCATACTTCCAAAGTTGTGGCAAAATGGCTTAAGGACAACAAAGTCAAGGTATTGGAGTGGCCATCACAAAGCCCTGACCTCAATCCTATAGAAAATGTGTGGCCAGAACTGAAAAAGTGTGTGTGAGCAAGGAGGCCTTACAAACCTGACTAAGTTACACCAGCTCCGTCAGGAGGAATGGGCCACAATTCACCCAACTTGTGGAAGGCTACCCGAAACATTTGACCCAGGTTAAACAATTTAAAGGCAATGCTACCAAATACTAATTGAGTGTATGTAAACTTCTGACCCACTGAGAATGCGATGAAATAAATAAAAGCTGAAATAAATCATTCTCTCTACTATTATTCTGACATTTCACATTCTTAAAATAAAGTGGTGATCCTAACTGACCTAAAAACAGGGAATTTTTACTAGGATTGAATGTCAAGAATTGTGAAAATCTGAGTTAGAATGTATTTGGCTGAAGGTGTGTGTAAACTTCCCACTTCAACTGTATTCGTAGCTACATCCATTGTAACAAGAAATAGATGACAGTGGTCATGTTAACTTGACTGATTGGTGACTCTGCTACAGTTGGCTCCATAGTTCAATGGTTGTGAGTTCTAATCCCAACTGGGGAAGATAGATGTTTTTCTTCAAATCCTTTATTTCCTATATTCATCCCGTGACCACACACACACACTTCTAATTCTGAAAAGTGAAAGCATACCTGTGAGAGGGGTCGCTCTGGTAGTAGTTGCAGGTTTTCATACAGTACCCAAGACCAGTGTGTGTTAATTTGACCATTGGAAAAAAGAGATACTGTGTAAATACTGCAATGTGGTTTGGATTGAGTTGAGCCCCTTCATTTACAAGGTGATGACTGCCCTTTCCTCCCAACACAATACCGCAGTAAATATGAGTCCACATTTCAACTACCCCCCCCCCCAATAAGGGATTCGAACTTACACTGCAAGTGGCAATAGATGTCAGGAAGTCAGCACATAACAACTGTGAGCTAACTTTCCAGAGCCGTATTTGTTCGCGATGCACATCATTTTATTATCAGAGCGTGTCAGTGGACTTCTGGTCAGGGAGAGAGTGTTGGGATCAGGTACAACTACATTAACCCACCCCCAAAATGAATATTTATGAGCAAGTCCCCCCCCAGTGAGAGAGTGTTGGGATCAGGTACAACTACATTAACCCACCCCCAAAATGAATATTTATGAGCAAGTCCCCCCCAGTGAGAGAGTGTTGGGATCAGATACAACTACATTTACCCACCCCCAAAATGAATATTTATGAGCAAGTCCCCCCCAGTGAGAGAGTGTTGGGATCAGATACAACAACATTTACCCACCCCCAAAATGAATATTTATGAGCAAGTCCCCCCCAGTGAGAGAGTGTTGGGATCAGGTACAACTACATTTACCCACCCCCAAAATTAATATTTATGAGCAAGTCCCCCCCAGTGAGAGAGTGTTGGGATCAGGTACAACTACATTAACCCACCCCCAAAATGAATATTTATGAGCAAGTCCCCCCCCAGTGAGAGAGTGTTGGGATCAGATACAACTACATTTACCCACCCCCAAAATGAATATTTATGAGCAAGTCCCCCCCAGTGAGAGAGTGTTGGGATCAGGTACAACTACATTAACCCACCCCCAAAATGAATATTTATGAGCAAGTCCCCCCCAGTGAGAGAGTGTTGGGATCAGATACAACTACATTAACCCACCCCCAAAATGAATATTTATGAGCAAGTCCCCCCCAGTGAGAGAGTGTTGGGATCAGGTACAACTACATTAACCCACCCCCAAAATTAATATTTATGAGCAAGTCCCCCCCAGTGAGAGAGTGTTGGGATTAGGTACAACTACATTAACCCACCCCCAAAATGAATATTTATGAGCAAGTCCCCCCCCAGTGAGAGAGTGTTGGGATCAGATACAACTACATTTACCCACCCCCAAAATGAATATTTATGAGCAAGTCCCCCCCCCATCCACAACTTCTCACCTGAATGCATTGTTTTCTTAACAATGTCAAGGGGTTGGACAAAGGCTGAAATTGGGGTTGAGACATATCCTTTAAAAAAGGCAAACGTAACTCCACCTAAGAGAGTAGCGTTTTACTATAACCAGGTTTCTAAACTCTGATACACAAGTGTTTCATTACGTTGAAATGAGAGGCGCTAGCCTGGTCCCAGACGTCCTGGCAAAATGGCACAAACAGATCTGAGACCAGGCTGGTGAGGAAGAACATTACACATGATTAGTGACATGTAGCTAAGTGATATATACAGTATTCATCATATTTAACAGGACAATCCTCTTTTCAGAGGCTGAAGGCACTAAAACAGGTCCACGGCGTCCATCTTGTTTTTCAGTTTTTTTCAGAGGAAAATTCCTAGAACGAGCGAATCCCAGAAGCCAATACTGGAGAGTGTAGCCTACTAGTACCACAGGAAGACCAAAACATCAGACCAAAACAACAAGGACAGACTGGGGAACGGTCCATCTAGTCTACTAGTATCCTGTTCATTCCTTTGTCCCAGAATTCCTTCAACCGGACTTCGAAGCCAATCCCTGGCGAGCGAGGTCAGAGGTGGGAGGGCAGAGGTTAGAGGTCGTAGGTTAGATCCTACTCCAGTTGGACCAGAAGGTCTCCCTCTCCAACCGTCTCTCCTGCTTTACAGTGGACACTCTTCACCTGGGAGGGAAGAACAGAAAGGTCTGTTGTCATAGAAACTAGCCGTCTGACTGCCGTCTGACTGTGGTGATGTGTAGAGGAAAGTAATTCAGTGTGTGTGTGGTAATGTAGTAGAGTGTGGTAATGTAGTAGTGTAGGTTAGTGTAATGGGGGGGTGTGGTAATGTGTTGTAGTGTGTGGTAATGTAGTAGTGTAGGTTAGTGTAATGGGGGGGTGTGGTAATGTGTTGTAGTGTGTGGTAATGTAGTAGTGTAGGTTAGTGTAATGGGGGTGTGGTAATGTGTTGTAGTGTGTGGTAATGTAGTAGTGTAGGTTAGTGTAATGGGGGGGTGTGGTAATGTGTTGTAGTGTGTGGTAATGTAGTAGTGTAGGTTAGTGTAATGGGGGGGTGTGGTAATGTGTTGTAGTGTGTGGTAATGTAGTAGTGTAGGTTAGTGTAATGGGGGGGTGTGGTAATGTGTTGTAGTGTGTGGTAATGTAGTAGTGTAGGTTAGTGTAATGGGGGGGTGTGGTAATGTGTTGTAGTGTGTGGTAATGTAGTAGTGTAGGTTAGTGTAATGGGGGTGTGGTAATGTGTTGTAGAGTAGGTTAGTGTAGGTTAGTGTAATGGGGGTGTGGTAATGTGTTGTAGTGTAGGTTAGTGTAATGGGGGGGTGTGGTAATGTAGTAGTGTAGGTTAGTGTAATGGGGGGGTGGTAATGTGTTGTAGTGTAGGTTAGTGTAATGGGGGTGTGTGGTAATGTGTTGTAGTGTAGGTTAGTGTAATGGGGGGTGGTAATGTAGTAGTGTAGGTTAGTGTAATGGGGGTGTGTGGTAATGTGTTGTAGTGTAGGTTAGTGTAATGGGGGTGTGTGGTAATGTGTTGTAGTGTAGCTTAGTGTAATGGGGGTGTGGTAATGTGTTGTAGTGTAGCTTAGTGTAATGGGGGTGTGGTAATGTGTTGTAGTGTAGGTTAGTGTAATGGGGGTGTGTGGTAATGTGTTGTAGTGTAGGTTAGTGTAATGGGGGGGGTGTGGTAATGTGTTGTAGTGTAGGTTAGTGTAATGGGGGGGGGGTGGTAATGTGTTGTAGTGTGTGGTAATGTAGTAGTGTAGGTTAGTGTAATGGGGGTGTGTGGTAATGTGTTGTAGTGTAGGTTAGTGTAATGGGGGTGTGTGGTAATGTGTTGTAGTGTAGGTTAGTGTAATGGGGGGGTGTGGTAATGTAGTAGTGTAGGTTAGTGTAATGGGGGTGTGTGGTAATGTGTTGTAGTGTAGGTTAGTGTAATGGGGGTGTGTGGTAATGTGTTGTAGTGTAGGTTAGTGTAATGGGGGGGTGTGGTAATGTGTTGTAGTGTAGGTTAGTGTAATGGGGGTGTGTGGTAATGTAGTGTAGGTTAGTGTAATGGGGGTGTGTGGTAATGTGTTGTAGTGTAGGTTAGTGTAGGTTAGTGTAATGGGGGGGTGTGGTAATGTGTTGTAGTGTAGGTTGGTGTAATGGGGGGGGTGGTAATGTGTTGTAGTGTAGGTTAGTATAATGGGGGGGTGTGGTAATGTGTTGTAGTGTAGGTTAGTGTAATGGGGGGGTGTGGTAATGTGTTGTAGTGTAGGTTGGTGTAATGGGGGGGGGGGGTAATGTGTTGTAGTGTAGGTTAGTGTAATGGGGGGGGGGGGGGTAATGTGTTGTAGTGTAGGTTAGTATAATGGGGGGGTGTGGTAATGTGTTGTAGTGTAGGTTGGTGTAATGGGGGGGAGGTGTAATGGGGAGGGGTGGTAATGTGTTGTAGTGTAGGTTAGTGTAATGGGGGGGGGAGGTGGTCATGTGTTGTAGTGTAGGTTAGTGTAATGGGGGTGTGGTAATGTGTTGTAGTGTAGGTTAGTGTAATGGGGGGGGGAGGTGGTCATGTGTTGTAGTGTAGGTTAGTGTAATGGGGGTGTGGTAATGTGTTGTAGTGTAGGTTAGTGTAATGGGGGGGTGTGGTAATGTGTTGTAGTGTAGGTTAGTGTAATGGGGGGGTGTGGTAATGTGTTGTAGTGTAGGTTGGTGTAATGGGGGGGAGGGTGTCCATTGGCCTGACCTTGGCAGCTTTAGCAGCAATCAAGCTGTTCTGCATCTTCATGGCCTCGATCACACAGATCTCCTGGCCTTCAGCCACCTGGGGAACAACAATACATCATTACTACATACAATGATGTAGCGTCTATAGCATGACTCACTCCACACAGACAGACAGATGCATTGACTCACTCCACACAGACAGACAGACAGATGCATTGACTCACTCCACACAGACAGACAGACAGATGCATTAACTGGCGCCAGACGCCACATGCAATATTGATAAACCAGCATTCCATCTCCATCATTGAGTGCTGATTTACAAGGTTAAATCATTGATGGATGAGGAGGTGAAACTAATATCCAGCAACAACATGTATGTAACAACTAATGTCCAGCAACATGTATGTAACATGTAACAACTAATATCCAGAAAAATGTGTGTAACATGTAACAACTAATATCCAGCAACATGTATGTAACAACTAATATCCAGCAACAACATGTATGTAACATGTAACAACTAATATCCAGTAACAACATGTATGTAACAACTAATGTCCAGCAACATGTATGTAACATGTAACAACTAATATCCAGCAACATGTGTGTAACATGTAACAACTAATATCCAGCAACATGTATGTAACAACTAATATCCAGCAACAACATGTATGTAACATGTAACAACTAATATCCAGCAACAACATGTATGTAACATGTAACAACTAATATCCAGCAACATGTATGTAACATGTAACAACTAATATCCAGCAACAACATGTATGTAACATGTAACAACTAATATCCAGCAACATGTATGTAACATGTAACAACTAATATCCAGCAACATGTATGTAACAACTAATATCCAGCAACAACATGTATGTAACATGTAACAACTAATATCCAGCAACATGTATGTAACATGTAACAACTAATATCCAGCAACAACGTGTATGTAACATGTAACTAATATCCAGCAACATGTGTGTAACATGTAACAACTAATATCCAGCAACATGTATGTAACATGTGACAACTAATATCCAGCAACATGTATGTAACAACTAATATCCAGCAACAACATGTATGTAACATGTAACAACTAATATCCAGCAACAACATGTATGTAACATGTAACAACTAATATCCAGCAACATGTATGTAACATGTAACAACTAATATCCAGCAACAACATGTATGTAACATGTAACAACTAATATCCAGCAACAACATGCATGTAACAACTAATATCCAGCAACAACATGTATGTAACATGTAACAACTAATATCCAGCAACAACATGCATGTAACAACTAATATCCAGCAACAACATGTATGTAACAACTAATGTCCAGCAGCAACATGTATGTAACATGTAACATGTCCTCCACATCATCTCCAGGCTTGACAGACACCACAAAGTCACCACAGATCCAGGCATGACGCTACCGCTCTGTTCAGGATGCTCTGTTCAGGATGCTCTACGTACCAGGCATGACGCTACCGCTCTGTTCAGGATGTACTAGTGTCTCGGATCTATGTGGATTCTATGTAACATGTACGTTCTTACCACGTCTCCAGGTTTGACAGACACGGCGACCACGGAGCCAGGCATCGGAGAACGCAGGATGCTGCTGGTGTCTTCTGGAACCTTCTCAGGCATGTGAGCGCTCAGTGTGGATACCAGCTGACTGAGAACACGCACCTTAAACTGAACACACAAGAGACAGAGGTCGGGGGTCAATTCACAGTTATCAATTCATTACATATACAAGTCCACAAAGTAGGCCCATGTTGTAAAACTAATGAAAGAAAAATAAAGATGAACACACTCCACATTCATTATTCTGAAACTCCTATTGTGTTGATGCTGTTCTCCTTGGGTCCACCGGGTGGCAGCACCCAACATCATTCGTGTCAGTCTATATCCCTGTCCCTGGCTTAGTGAATCAATACTACTGCTACTACTGCATTACTGCTACTACTGCATTACCGTCAGTGGGTTCATTCATCAGGCTATTTCATGCCAATCCTTTAATTAGCTCATGAGGCTAATTTATGTCTTACACATAGCTAGCACTGAGTGGCTGGTTTCTCCCTCGTTAAGAGTTGAAACTTCACGAAGCAGCAGGCCTAATAAATATAACAGCCAACAGTCGCTTGGCGCCGGGCAACGAGGTGAGACCGGAGAGTGGTAGGGAGGAGGGAGGGAGGGAGAGGTACAATACATATTTGCTGGTAGATATCTGTTGTGTGGTGCGATTCAATGAGCAGCTGGATACTGAAGTTTGATAACAGCTTGATAACAAAATACCTTCCTAACTCAGTCCTTTTATACAGAACAAAAATATAAACACAACATGTAAAGTGTTGGTCCCATGTTTCATACGCTGAAATAAAATATCCCAGAACTGTTGCCAGAGTGTTCATTTCTCTACCATAAGCCGCCTCCAACATCATTTTGGAGAATTTGGCAGTACATTCTACATTTTTTTACTTTTGAGTAATTTAGCAGATGGTCTTATCAGAGCGACTTACAGTGAGTGCATACATTTCCATATTCTCCGTGGGAATTGAACCCACAACCCTGGCGTTGCAAGCGTCATGCTCTACCAAATGAGCCACACGGGACACAGCAGTACGTCCAACCTGCCTCACAATCGCAGACCATGTGTAACCACGCCAGCCCAGGACCTCCACATCCGGCTTCTTCACCTGCGAGATCATCGGAGACCAGCCACCCGGACAGCTGATGAAAATGTGGGTTTTGCACAACCAAAGAATTTCTGCTCAAACTGTCAGAAACCGTCTCAGGGAAGCTCATCTGTGTGCTCGCCATCCTCACCAGGGTCTTGGCCTGACTGCAGTTTGGCGTCGTCACCGACTTCAGTGGGTAAAACGCTCACCTTCGATGACCACTGGCATGCTGGATGAATCCCGGTTTCAATTGTACCGGGCAGACGGCAGACCGGATGGCGTTGTGTGGGTGAGCAGTTTGCTGAACATTGTGAACAGTGTGCTCCATGGTGGCGGTGGGGTTATGGTACGGGCAGGTTTAAGCTACGGACAAAAAACACAATTGCAATTGCAACACAATGCAACACAATTGCATTTTATTGATGGCAATTTGAATGATACTGTGAGGAGGTCCTGAGGCCCATTGTCTTCCATTCATCCGCCACCATCACCTCACGTTTCAGCATGATAATGCAAACTCCGTGTCGCAAGGATCCGTACACAATTCCTGGAAGCTGAAAATGTCCCAGCATTGTCCTGGTTTATCACTGGTCTAGGCTAGGGGGGGCATTGCCCTGGCTTAACACTGGTTTAGGCTGGGGGGGGGCATTGTCCTGGTTTATCACTGGTCTAGACTAGGTGTAGCATTGTCCTGGCTTAACACTGGTCTAGGCTAGGTGGAGCATTGTCCTGGTTGACTTGGTAGGTCCCAGTCACACTACTAGTAGCCGGTCCCAGTCACACTACTAGTAGCCGGTCCCAGTCACACTACTAGTAGCCGGTCCCAGTCACACTACTAGTAGCCGGTCCCAGTCACACTACTAGTAGCCGGTCCCAGTCACACTACTAGTAGCCGGTCCCAGTCACACTACTAGTAGCCGGTCCCAGTCACACTACTAGTAGCCGGTCCCAGTCACACTACTAGTAGCGGGTCCCAGTCACACTACTAGTAGCGGGTCCCAGTCACACTACTAGTAGCTGGTCCCAGTCACACTACTAGTAGCCAGTCCCAGTCACTGACCTGTATATGAAGGTCACAGTACAATAACATTAGGAAGCCACCCACCATGTTAATGACCTCATGCATCCTTGTTTGTTTACCTTCCTCACCCCCTGGAACCCTGCCCTCATAAGACTGTATTTAGCAGAGACACACACACACACACACACACACACACACACACACACACACACACACACACACACACACACACACAATACTCTTCACAACACCATCAAAGTGACTAAAATAACCCCTGGCCGGGGTACCCCCAAAGGACACCCCCAAACAAACAGCCATTGATTCCCAAGGCCGACAATCCCTTGTTGGAAAACCAGGAGTGGGGAGGGAAAACCAAGCTGGACTCGTAAATCAGGGCAGGAATCCGGAGCGTCAGGAGTGTGGGGAATGGGAGCGTTGGGATGGCCTGGGGAAATGAAGGCTTCGACAGGATTTCTTTCCAGGAAACAACAGTAACTAACAGCCCTCATATTGCCCCCGTTGACTGTCACCCCAGTTCAGATACAGGTCAACCAACCAGGTTAACTAGGTGTTGATCTGTAACCAGCCTGGTAACTAGGTGTTGTTCTGTAACCAGCCTGGTAACTAGGTGTTGTTCTGTAACCAACCGTACTAAAGGTCTATTCAACTCCAGCCTGGTAACTAGGTGTTGTTCTGTAACCAGCCTGGTAACTAGGTGTTGTTCTGTAACCAGCCATACTAAAGGTCTATTCAACTCCAGCCTGGTAACTAGGTGTTGTTCTGTAACCAGCCTGGTAACTAGGTGTTGTTCTGTAACCAGCCTGGTAACTAGGTGTTGTTCTGTAACCAGCCTGGTAACTAGGTGTTGTTCTGTAACCAGCCTGGTAACTAGGTGTTGTTCTGTAACCAGCCGTACTAAAGGTCTATTCAACTCCAGCCTGGTAACTAGGTGTTGGTCTGTAACCAGCCTGGTAACTAGGTGTTGGTCTGTAACCAGCCTGGTAACTAGGTGTTGTTCTGTAACCAGCCATACTAAAGGTATATTCAACTCCAGCCTGGTAACTAGGTGTTGGTCTGTAACCAGCCTGGTAACTAGGTGTTGTTCTGTAACCAGCCTGGTAACTAGGTGTTGTTCTGTAACCAGCCTGGTAACTAGGTGTTGTTCTGTAACCAGCCGTACTAAAGGTCTATTCAACACCAGCCTGGTAACTAGGTGTTGGTCTGTAACCAGCCTGGTAACTAGGTGTTGGTCTGTAACCAGCCTGGTAACTAGGTGTTGGTCTGTAACCAGCCTGGTAACTAGGTGTAGTTCTGTAACCAGCCATACTAAAGGTATATTCAACTCCAGCCTGGTAACTAGGTGTTGTTCTGTAACCAGCCTGGTAACTAGGTGTTGGTCTGTAACCAGCCTGGTAACTAGGTGTTGGTCTGTAACCAGCCTGGTAACTAGGTGTTGTTCTGGTAACCAGGTGTTGTCCTGTAACCAGCCTGGTAACTAGGTGTTGTTCTGTAACCAGCCTGGTAACTAGGTGTTGTTCTGTAACCAGCCTGGTAACTAGGTGTTGTTCTGTAACCAGCCTGGTAACTAGGTGTTGTTCTGAAACCACCCGTACTAAAAGGCCTATTCAACTCCAGCCTGGTAACTAGGCGTTGTTCTGTAACCAGCCTGGTAACTAGGTGTTGTTCTGGTAACCAGGTGTTGTTCTGTAACCAGCCTGGTAACTAGGCGTTGTTCTGAAACCAGCCTGGTAACTAGGCGTTGTTCTGAAACCAGCCTGGTAACTAGGTGTTGGTCTGTAACCAGCCTGGTAACTAGGTGTTGTTCTGGTAACCAGGTGTTGTTCTGTAACCAGCCTGGTAACTAGGTGTTGGTCTGTAACCAGCCTGGCAAGTAGGCGTTGTTCTGAAACCAGCCTGGTAACTAGGTGTTGTTCTGTAACCAGCCTGGTAACTAGGTGTTGTTCTGAAACCAGCCGTACTAAAGGTCTATTCAACTCCAGGCCTGGAGGGCAACAGGAGACCTACGTCTGGTTTCTTTTCCAGATGGTTATTAATGTTATTGAACCCTGTACTACTGAGGGACTCCATGTCCCCAGCTAGACTAGAACATACCCAGGATGAGCTAGACTAGAACATACCCAGGATGAGCTAGACTAGAACATACCCAGGATGAGCTAGACTAGAACATACCCAGGATGAGCTAGACTAGAACATACCCAGGATGAGCTAGACTAGAACATACCCAGGATGAGCTAGACTAGAACATACCCAGGATGAGCTAGACTAGAACATACCCAGGATGAGCTAGACTAGAACATACCCAGGATGAGCTAGACTAGAACATACCCAGGATGAGCTGGACTAGAACATACCCAGGATGAGCTGGACTAGAACATACCCAGGATGAGCTGGACTAGAACATACCCAGGATGAGCTAGACTAGAACATACCCAGGATGAGCTGGACTAGAACATACCCAGGATGAGCTGGACTAGAACATACCCAGGATGAGCTGGACTAGAACATACCCAGGATGAGCTAGACTAGAACATACCCAGGATGAGCTAGACTAGAACATACCCAGGATGAGCTAGACTGGAACATACCCAGGAGGAGTGAGAGCTAAGGGATACAGGGGGACACAGTGGTCTTCTATGTCCTCAGGAGAGGAAGCCTGGAAGCAGCTCAGCAGGGGTGTCTCCTCCTCTCCAACACAAATACAGAATCCTCCAGCTGACGCAGCAGTGGACAGGACAGAGGTACTTACTGAGCCACTCATCAACCTCCTCCCAACCCCCCCCATGCCCGATCAGACCCCCACGGCCCAGCCCCAGGTCCCTAAAGGAGGAAAGGGAAGTGATGTCGCCCCGTGACAAGTTCCTGTGGAGCCCACCCCCCCAGGGTGTGAGCAGCACAGAGCCGTTTATAGCTGGCTCCTTTCAAAGCCTCTGATACATAACGGATGGTCTTCTCTTCCTGACATTCTGTGTAGTGCGGGGGTCTGGGGGGTATTGGGGGGTCTGGGACTAGGCTGGATGGGGATGTGTAGGCGGGGAACTGACGACGACTTGGATCGACAGATAAGAGGAACGTCACTAAATGTGTGTACATACACGAAAAACATACACACGACCACTAAGACACAAGATTCATACATTCACCAGAATGAATGACTCACCTGTGTGCCCAGGTACTGTAGAGTGATGTCTCCTCCTGCGTCTCTAGACAGACACTGTAGAACCCTGGGGGTTCTGTTGATGGTGACAGGCAGCAGGGCTGAGGCCAGGTTCCACTCTCCACTAACCTCCACCGTAACTCCATCCACCTCCACCTGCCAGGGGGGCCAGAGGGTCATTTCATTACTACACTCTACTTATTATTCTGATACAAGACATTTGCTTCCCATGTGGAGAGACTGCAGTTTGATATGCTGGAAGAGACAGTCTGCAGCCTGACAGCAGGAGGAGCAGCTATGTTGAACCACTTGGGAAAATAACAGCATCAGATAGTACTGTTGGGCAGAGGAGACACCCAGTATCCACTACTAGAGGACAGGGGAGAGACCCAGTATCCACTACTAGAGGACAGGGGAGACACCCAGTATCCACTACTAGAGGACCAGGGAGACACCCAGTATCCACTACTAGAGGATAGGACCAGGGAAAGACCCAGTATCCACTACTAGAGGACCAGGGAGAGACCCAGTATCCACTACTAGAGGACCAGGGAGAGACCCAGTATCCACTACTAGAGGACCAGGGAGAGACCCAGTATCCACTACTAGAGGACCAGGGAGAGACCCAGTATCCACTACTAGAGGAGAGGACCAGGGAAAGACCCAGTATCCACTACCAGAGGACCAGGGAAAGACCCAGTATCCACTACTAGAGGAGAGGACCAGGGAAAGACCCAGTATCCACTACTAGAGGAGAGGACCAGGGACAGACCCAGTATCCACTACTAGAGGAGAGGACCAGGGACAGACCCAGTATCCACTACTAGAGGAGAGGACCAGGGACAGACCCAGTATCCACTACTAGAGGAGAGGACCAGGGAGAGACCCAGTATCCACTACTAGAGGACCAGGGAAAGACCCAGTATCCACTACTAGAGGACCAGGGAGAGACCCAGTATCCACTACTAGAGGACCAGGGAAAGACCCAGTATCCACTACTAGAGGACCAGGGAGAGACCCAGTATCCACTACTAGAGGAGAGGACCAGGGAAAGACCCAGTATCCACTACTAGAGGACCAGGGAGAGACCCAGTATCCACTACTAGAGGACCAGGGAGAGACCCAGTATCCACTACTAGAGGACCAGGGAGAGACCCAGTATCCACTACTAGAGGACCAGGGAGAGACCCAGTATCCACTACTAGAGGACCAGGGAGAGACCCAGTATCCACTACTAGAGGACCAGGGAAAGACCCAGTATCCACTACTTGAGTACCAGGGAAAGACCCAGTATCCACTACTAGAGGAGAGGACCAGGGACAGACCCAGTATCCACTACTAGAGGAGAGGACCAGGGACAGATCCAGAATCCACTACTAGAGGACCAGGGAGAGACCCAGTATCCACTACTAGAGGACCAGGGAGAGACCCAGTATCCACTACTAGAGGACCAGGGAGAGACCCAGTATCCACTACTAGAGGACCAGGGAGAGACCCAGTATCCACTACTAGAGGACCAGGGAGAGACCCAGTATCCACTACTAGAGGACCAGGGAGAGACCCAGTATCCACTACTAGAGGATAGGACCAGGGAAAGACCCAGTATCCACTACTAGAGGACCAGGGAGACACCCAGTATCCACTACTAGAGGACCAGGGAGAGACCCAGTATCCACTACTAGAGGACCAGGGAGAGACCCAGTATCCACTACTAGAGGACCAGGGAAAGACCCAGTATCCACTACTAGAGGACCAGGGAAAGACCCAGTATCCACTACTAGAGGACCAGGGAGAGACCCAGTATCCACTACTAGAGGAGAGGACCAGGGAGAGACCCAGTATCCACTACTAGAGGAGAGGACCAGGGAGAGACCCAGTATCCACTACTAGAGGACCAGGGAAAGACCCAGTATCCACTACTAGAGGAGAGGACCAGGGAGAGACCCAGTATCCACTACTAGAGGAGAGGACCAGGGATAGACCCAGTATCCACTACTAGAGGAGAGGACCAGGGAGAGACCCAGTATCCACTACTAGAGGAGAGGACCAGGGAGAGACCCAGTATCCACTACTAGAGGACCAGGGAAAGACCCAGTATCCACTACTAGAGGACCAGGGAGAGACCCAGTATCCACTACTAGAGGACCAGGGAGAGACCCAGTATCCACTACTAGAGGACCAGGGAGAGACCCAGTATCCACTACTAGAGGACCAGGGAAAGACCCAGTATCCACTACTAGAGGATAGGACCAGGGAAAGACCCAGTATCCACTACTAGAGGACCAGGGAGAGACCCAGTATCCACTACTAGAGGATAGGACCAGGGAAAGGACACAGCACCCAGCACCAGTCGTTCCTCTCCTGGGGGGTACTGGCCCCTAGTTTGATGTGTGGTTCAGTGGTTCTGGGTGACCAGGAGAGGCTGATTAGGAGCACATGTTATCATGGTTCAAGGAAAACAACCCACCAGACCAGGGACTGCAGGTGTCTAAACACCCAGCCACCGAGTGATGTCTGTCGGCCAGGACAACCCCTCCTCCCCCCCACCACCTGGACCTCAGCTCCATTCAAGCCCCCTCACAGAGAGAAGGCCGGCAGCCTTCATTCTCTCTACCAAACCACAGGGATATATAGTGGGGTCCCAAATGATTGACACCATGATAATTTATCAGCAAAAATGACTGTATAAAACATATAACTCTGAGTTATATTGTTTGCTCAAATAAATGGGAAAAGTATATTATTTTATACTAATACAATAGTTTTTTTTATTAACAAGTACTTTTTTTAATCTCTAAAAAGGTTAGGGGTCAAGATGATTATACACCTCTGTTTTCAATACTTCACCTTGCGAGGATAACAGTAACGAGCCTTTCTCTAAAATGTTTTAGGAGAACACATTAGGAGGGATCTTGGACCGTTCCTCCATACAGAATCCTTCCAGATCTTTGATATCCTTCGTCTGGTCTTATCAAAACTGCCCTCTTCAAGTCAAAAGGTTTTCACCGGGTTTGGAGGAACGGTATTGGAATGCATTAAAAACAGTCCATAATGTTGATCCCTACCTTTGAGTAAAAAACTAAAAATAACTTGTTAAACAAAATGTCTTTCTCTGAGTAATTATATTAGTATAAAATAATATAAATTCCCCTTTTTGTTGCAGAAAATAGATCTCAGTATTTAAATAATTTACCTTATACAGTTTTTTGCTCCTCTTTATCAAGGGTGTCAATAATTTTGGACACCACTGTGTGTGTGTGTGTGTGTGTGTGTGTGTGTGTCGCTCACAGTGAACGTGGATCCAGAGCGTGACACAGCGACCGTGTGGCTTCCCTTCTCCAACTCCACACACAGCTCCCACTGCCTCTGCTCCTGGGGGGTGGTGGACACCCTGAAACACACACACACACCACTTTCCCATTAGTATCAGTCTCAGAGAGCTATTCTCTGAGGGTCAGAGGAAGCTGTATAAACAGAGTCAGCTCCTCCACTGACTGACAGCTGCCTCCTCTCTCTCCCTACACCAGAGACCAGTCTGCTGCTCTGTTACAAAGCTGAACCAAGGAGATCCCAGCCAGCTGACCTCTCAGCCAACCTTCCGAATACAACTTCTATTAACAAAGACACTTGAAATGAGCATGGTATAAATTAACATAATCAACAGCTCCAAAACATACAAGTTTAGCTTTTGAACCAGAAATTCAAAATATATAAATGTTTATAAAATGTTGATGGCTAACTATAGTGTTGAGGCTTTACTGATCCTGCTCTCTGGAACACTCCACTGTAGAAGGATCTGTCTGGTTTATCCCTGCTCTGAGAGAGAGGAAGGGGGGAGGGAGGAGGGAGGAGGGGTGAGGGAGGAGGAGACAGGAGGGGTGAGGGAGGAGAGAGGAAGGGGGAGGGGGGAGGAAGGGAGGAGACAGGAGGGGTGAGTGAGGAGAGAGGAAGGGGCGGTGAGGGAGGGAGGAGACAGGAGGGGTGAGGGAGGAGAGAGTGAGGGAGGGAGGAGACAGGAGGGGTGAGTGAGGAGGAGACAGGAGGGGTGAGAGGAGGAGGGAGGGAGGGGGGGTGAGGGAGGGAGGGAGGGAGGGAGGGAGGGAGGGAGGGAGGGAGGAGACAGGAGGGGTGAGGGAGGAGGAGACAGGAGGGGTGAGGGAGGAGAGAGGAAGGGGGGGTGAGGGAGGGAGGAGACAGGAGGGGTGAGTGAGGAGAGAGGAAGGGGCGGTGAGGGAGGGAGGAGACAGGAGGGGTGAGGGAGGAGAGAGTGAGGGAGGGAGGAGACAGGAGGGGTGAGTGAGGAGAGAGGAAGGGGCGGTGAGGGAGGGAGGAGACAGGAGGGGTGAGGGAGGAGAGAGTGAGGGAGGGAGGAGACAGGAGGGGTGAGAGGGAGTGAGAGGGAGGGAGAGTGAGTGAGTGAGTGAGTGAGTGAGTGAGTGAGTGAGTGAGTGAGTGAGTGAGTGAGAGAGAGAGTGAGAGAGAGAGTGAGTGAGTGGGAGTGAGTGAGTGTGAGTGAGTGGGAGTGAGTGAGTGTGAGTGAGTGGGAGTGAGTGAGTGGGAGTGAGTGAGTGGGAGTGAGTGAGTGAGTGGGAGTGAGTGAGTGGGAGTGAGTGAGTGGGAGTGAGTGAGAGGGAGTGAGAGGGTGGGTGAGTGAGTGAGTGAGGGAGGGCGGGCGGGAGGGAGGGAGGGAGTGAGGGAGTGAGGGAGGGGAGGAGTAAGAGAAGGGAGGGAGGGGGCCTCTACCACTGACTGCAACTACAAAGACCGACCCCCGGCGGTTCATGAACAACGAAAGGAAACCATCCGAAAAAGAAAGAAGAAAATGTGGCCAGATGTTTAGACAGATGGCAGGGCTGACAGAGAGAATCAAGTCTAACAGTTTGACCAGCAGACTGCTACACCACGCTAGGATACAGCTCTGTTAACTGGTGACATATTGCAGAACTGAGCCGGTGCTACAAACAATGGAACATGTAAAACACTGGTTTAAACACACAACACAATAATAACCTCTGTAAAAACAGACAATGGACATTCAGACACAGTGAAACAGCACAATAATTAACACATGAGGAACAATGAGAGCTCTAGCTCTTTCTGATGTCAACTAGAACCTCTTGGTGTTTTTACCTCCTCTCCGTTTGATTTAACCAGGTTAAATCTTTTAAAACATATTTTATAGTATCAACCTGACCAAGATGGTGCTTTATCTATGTGCTGTTCCAGCACCAATTCTTACAAGAAGTTCCCACAGTTATTTGAATTGGTTTAATTTACCTGAGATTACCCAGGAACCTCTGGGAGCGGAGCTGTGCGGAGACGTAGAGAGCGGCTGCGGTGGCGACGAGCTCCCTGCGACCCTCGGAGGTCAGCTGGTGACCTTTGAACCCCTCTGGGTATTCCTCTGGCAGGAAGTTAGTGGTGATGTCACCAGAGATGAAGCGAGGGTGGGTGATGATCTCTCTGAGCAGGGGGATGTTGTGGGTCACACCTGGACAGTCACACACACAGGAACAACAGACAGAGACCAGTAGAGATCAGAACCTCTACATGTGTGTAGCTATACAGAAAATGTCAGAGTCTTGAGGTACTGAAGATGCTTCCAGAAAGCTCTAACACCCAACACAGAGTGAGTGAGTGAGTGAGTGAGTGAGTGAGTGAGTGAGTGAGTGAGTGCCTTACCTCTGATGACATAGTTATCGAGAGCCGCCTCCATCCTCTGCAGGGCTTCAGCGCGCGTGGCGCCATAGGTCACCAGCTACGGCGAGCACAGAGGGACATTCACGTTATAGATCAGTAAAACATATTGGAAAGGGCAATGTGATTGTGTTGGGCAGTTTGAGGGAGAACACAGCAGCTGACCTTGGAGATCATTGGGTCATAGTAGATACTGATGTCACTTCCTTCTTGGATGCCACTGTCCACACGCACCTGATAGAGAGGAGACAACATGTCAGTGTGACTACATGTCAATAAGACTACATGTCAATAAGACTACATGTCAGTGTGACTACATGTCAGTGTGACTACATGTCAGTATGACTACATGTCAGTATGACTACATGTGAATATGACTACATGTCAGTATGACTACATGTCAGTATGACTACATGTCAGTATGACTACATGTCAGTGTGACTACATGTCAGTATGACTACATGTCAGTATGACTACATGTCAGTATGACTACATGTCAGTATGACTACATGTCAATATGACTACATGTCAATAAGACTACATGTCAATATGTGACTACATGTCAATATGACTACATGTCAGTATGACTACATGTCAATAAGACTACATGTCAGTATGACTCAAGTCTTCCAGGAAGATAGAAATAGGACATGTAGTATGTATTTCCATGTTGTTTCATGTTTACATAACATATCAATAACAATTAAAGCCATTTCAAAAGCAATAGTTTTGACATCAGGGGGAGGACAGGAAGATGTAAATATGACACTATTATTAGTAGTCATAACAACAAGCATTGTGATGCTGTACATCTGAGGCCTGACGAGAACAGCAGCAGTGTTCCGTGGAAATATCCTGTCAGGTTCAGAGAGGTCAACACACATCACGTCTTCAGCAGAAATAACAGAGGTCAACACACATCACGTCTTCAGCAGAAATAACAGAGGTCAACACACATCACGTCTTCAGCAGAAATAACAGAGGGGTCAACACACGTCTTCAGTAGAAATAACAGAGAGATCAACACACATCACGTCTTCAGTAGAAATAACAGAGAGGTCAACACACATCATCAGCAGAAATAACAGAGAGGTCAACACACATCACGTCTTCAGCAGAAATAACAGAGGGGTCAACACACGTCTTCAGTAGAAATAACAGAGAGATCAACACACATCACGTCTTCAGTAGAAATAACAGAGAGGTCAACACACATCATCAGCAGAAATAACAGAGAGGTCAACACACATCACGTCTTCAGCAGAAATAACAGAGAGGTCAACACACGTCTTCAGTAGAAATAACAGAGAGATCAACACACATCACGTCTTCAGTAGAAATAACAGAGAGGTCAACACACATCATCAGCAGAAATAACAGAGAGGTCAACACACATCACGTCTTCAGCAGAAATAACAGAGAGATCAACACACATCACGTCTTCAGTAGAAATAACAGAGAGCTCAACACACATCATCAGCAGAAATAACAGAGAGGTCAACACACATCACGTCTTCAGTAGAAATAACAGAGAGGTCAACACACATCACGTCTTCAGTAGAAATAACAGAGAGGTCAACACACATCACGTCTTCAGCAGAAATAACAGAGAGGTCAACACACATCACGTCTTCAGTAGAAATAACAGAGAGGTCAACACACATCACGTCTCCAGCAGAAATAACAGAGAGGTCAACACACATCATCAGCAGAAATAACAGAGAGGTCAACACACATCACGTCTTCAGCAGAAATAACAGAGAGGTCAACACACGTCTTCAGTAGAAATAACAGAGAGATCAACACACATCACGTCTTCAGTAGAAATAACAGAGAGGTCAACACACATCATCAGCAGAAATAACAGAGAGGTCAACACACATCACGTCTTCAGTAGAAATAACAGAGAGGTCAACACACATCACGTCTTCAGTAGAAATAACAGAGAGGTCAACACACATCACGTCTTCAGCAGAAATAACAGAGAGGTCAACACACATCACGTCTTCAGTAGAAATAACAGAGAGGTCAACACACATCACGTCTCCAGCAGAAATAACAGAGGTCAACACACATCATCAGCAGAAATAACAGAGAGGTCAACACACATCACGTCTTCAGCAGAAATAACAGAGAGGTCAACACACATCACGTCTTCAGCAGAAATAACAGAGAGGTCAACACACATCACGTCTTCAGCAGAAATAACAGAGAGGTCAACACACATCACGTCTTCAGCAGAAATAACAGAGAGGTCAACACACATCATCAGCAGAAATAACAGAGAGGTCAACACACATCACGTCTTCAGTAGAAATAACAGAGAGGTCAACACACATCATCAGCAGAAATAACCGAGAGGTCAACACACATCACGTCTTCAGTAGAAATAACAGAGAGGTCAACACACATCATCAGCAGAAATAACAGAGAGGTCAACACATCATCAGCAGAAATAACAGAGAGGTCAACACACATCATCAGCAGAAATAACAGAGAGGTCAACACACATCATCAGCAGAAATAACAGAGAGGTCAACACACATCATCAGCAGAAATAACAGAGAGGTCAACACACATCATCAGCAGAAATAACAGAGAGGTCAACACACATCATCAGCAGAAATAACAGAGAGGTCAACACACATCATCAGCAGAAATAACAGAGAGGTCAACACACATCATCAGCAGAAATAACAGAGAGGTCAACACACATCATCAGCAGAAATAACAGAGAGGTCAACACACATCATCAGCAGAAATAACAGAGAGGTCAACACACATCATCAGCAGAAATAACAGAGAGGTCAACACACATCATCAGCAGAAATAACAGAGAGGTCAACACACATCATCAGCAGAAATAACAGAGAGGTCAACACACATCATCAGCAGAAATAACAGAGAGGTCAACACACATCATCAGCAGAAATAACAGAGAGGTCAACACACATCATCAGCAGAAATAACAGAGAGGTCAACACACATCATCAGCAGAAATAACAGAGAGGTCAACACACATCATCAGCAGAAATAACAGAGAGGTCAACACACATCACGTCTTCAGTAGAAATAACAGAGAGGTCAACTCAGAGCATATGCACACAAGCAAAAAGTGTACATGCATGTGACTCACCTTTGGGAGGTTGATGGGTTCCTGGTACTGTGACAGGCGTCCAATGGAGGGCAGGCCAAAGGACTTGTAGGGGTCCTGGAGAAGGAGAAACATGCTTTATAACGGGTTATAACTGCCTAATTAAACTCTCCATAACCTCTATAACACACGGGAAGTGTCCAGCAGACAGTGGGGACCCAGAAAGCGCTTCATAGAGAGAACTGACACATTCACAAGGCAGCAGAAGGGCCACGGTTGACCGGCTTCACTCTACGGTACAGAGCAGAACAAGTGTTCAGTGAAGCCCACCTCAGCGTAGACTCGGCTCTCTATAGCCCAGCCGTTGATGGGGATGTCTTCCTGTTTGTGTAGCAGAGGGAAACCCTTGGCCACACGGATCATCTGCTGCACCAGGTCCAGACCAGTGATGCACTCTGTGATTGGGTGCTCCACCTGAAGGGGGCAAAGGTCAGCGGTCAGGTCAACCACTCAGAGGGGAGGACTGGGTTGGTTACAGGAAGTCACTTGGTTCAAGTGTCTGGACTTGTCATGTCACAGAAAAACACACACAGAGAGTAAACTACGGCTTTCTTCCCATCGCCCCACCTGGAGGCGAGTGTTCATCTCCAGGAAGTAGAAGTTCTTGTTGGAGTCCACCAAGAACTCTACGGTCCCGGCAGAGGAGTAGTGGACTGCTTTAGCCAGCTGTACCGCTTGCTCCCCCATCGCACGACGCGTCTCTGGGTCCAGGAACGTACTGCAGAGAGGAGGACAGAAATCACATAACTTAGAAACCAAGACATTTATTTAATGTAACCTTTATTTAACTAGGCAGTTTAGAACAAATTCTTATTTACAATGACCACCTATAAGGGCCAAACCCAGACGACGCTGGACTCACAATCACGACCGGATGTGATGCAGCCTGGATTCGAACCAGGTACTGCAGTGACTTAGACCGCTGCTCCACTCGGGAGCCCACCTGGGACTTACACCAATGAATAAGTTAAAGGTGA
Organism: Oncorhynchus mykiss; assembly: GCF_013265735.2. Classification (NCBI taxonomy): domain Eukaryota; kingdom Metazoa; phylum Chordata; class Actinopteri; order Salmoniformes; family Salmonidae; genus Oncorhynchus; species Oncorhynchus mykiss. The sequence continues at coordinate 933,064 of NC_048571.1, read as the reverse complement.
AAACATTGACCCCTGACCTTGGAGCCTCCTCCACCACCTTCTGGTTCCTCCTCTGGATAGAACACTCCCTCTCGTTCAGCCACAGAGCATTACCATGCTTATCAGCCAGGACCTGGATCTCAATGTGTCTGGGGTTGTCTACAAACTTCTCTATCAGCAGACGGTCGTCTCCGAAACTAGACGCAGCCTCCTGTGAGGACAAACGAAAACCTTCCCTGGGAAAGACAGAATGGAAGCGGTTTATTCAAGTCTAATTAAATGTCTTAATAAAGTCTATAAATATCTTATTGCCATTTACTACACAGTGTAGAGACGTATAAATAATTGTATAATTGAAATGTTTTTATTATTATATTTTAATTGCATTTATTACAGTAATAACGAATGTCACCTGGTCTCATCATCGTTCCAGGCGATCCTCATGCCTTTTCCCCCTCCTCCTGCTGAGGCCTTGATCATCACCGGGTAGCCTGATCAACAACACAATATGACCCGGGTAGCCTGATCAACAACACAATATGACCCGGGTAGCCTGATCAACAACACAATATGACCCGGGTAGCCTGATCAACAACACAATATGACCCGGGTAGCCTGATCAACAACACAATATGACCCGGGTAGCCTGATCAACAACACAATATGACCCGGGTAGCCTGATCAACAACACAATATGACCCGGGTAGCCTGATCAACAACATATGAAAATTCTGCATGGAGGCCAGGCAAATATTTTTTTAATTAATGAATGGAATTTTGATTCACTTACCGATGTCTCCTGCAATCTTCACAGCGTCCTCCACGTTCTGAGACAGGAGACAGATTTGTAAGTTCCACCAACCACCAGCAGAGGGAGGGCTCACCCTCATCTCCTCAACCATCCCTTTGTTCCTCTGTGTCTCCCTGCCTGTCTGTGTCTCCCTGCCTGCCTGTCTCCCTGCCTGCCTGTCTCCCTGCCTGCCTGCCTGCTTGTCTGTCTCCCTGCCTGCCTGCCTGCCTGCTTGTCTGCCTCCCTGCCTGCCTGCCTGCTTGTCTGCCTCCCTGCCTGTCTCCCTGCCTGCCTGCCTGCTTGTCTGTCTCCCTGCTGCCTGCCTGCTTGTCTGTCTCCCTGCCTGCCTGCCTGCTTGTCTGTCTCCCTGCCTGCCTGCCTGCTTGTCTGTCTCCCTGCCTGCCTGCCTGTCTGTCTCCCTGCCTGCCGGCCTGCCTGCCTGCCTGCCTGCCTGCCTGCCTGCCTCCCTGCCTGCCTGCCTGCCTGCCTGCCTGCCTGCCTGCCTGCCTGCCTGTCTGTCTGTCTCCCTGCCTGCCTGCCTGTCTCCCTGCCTGCCTGCCTGTCTCCCTGCCTGCCTGCCTGTCTCCCTGCCTGCCTGCCTGCCTGTCTGCCTGCCTGTCTGTCTGCCTGTCTTCCTGCCTGTCTGCCTGTCTCCCTGCCTGCCTGTCTCCCTGTCTCCCTGCCTCCCTGCCTGCCTGCCCGTCTGTCTCCCTGCCTGCCTGCCTGTCTGTCTGTCTGTCTCCCTGCCTGTCTGTCTGTCTGTCTGTCTCCCTGCCTGTCTGTCTGTCTGTCTCCCTGCCTGTCTGTCTGTCTGTCTCCCTGCCTGTCTGTCTGTCTCCCTGCCTGTCTGTCTGTCTCCCTGCCTGTCTGTCTGTCTGCCTGACTGTCTGAATCCCTGCCGGTCTGCCTGACTGTCTGACTCCCTGCGGGTCTGTCTGTCTAGCCCATCAATCATGCCCTGGGGGCAGCATAGGTAGAAGAGATCACCCCATCAGAGCTGTTGTTGCCCCCCTGGCCTGTGACAGCTACGTGACAACAACCATCTGTATCTATTTATCTACTAGCCATCAGCAGGAGAAGTGTTAAACATGGCCCACACAGCTCTATTAGGACCATCACTGTATACAGAGGAGGGGAAGAGCAGGAGAGGAGAGAGGGGGGAGAGGAGAGTGGAAGAGCAGGAGAAGAGAGGTGGGAGAGGAGAGAGAGAGAGAGGTGGGAGAGGAGAGAGAGAGAGAGGTGGGAGAGGAGAGAGAAAGGTGGGAGAGGAGAGAGAGAGAGGTGGGAGAGGAGAGAGAGAGAGAGGTGGGAGAGGAGAGAGGAAGAGCAGGAGGAGAGAGAGGGGGAGAGGAGAGTGGAAGAGCAGGAGGAGAGGGGGGAGAGGAGAGTGGGAGAGCAGGAGGAGAAAGAAGGGAAGATTGAGAGAGACCGAGAAAGGCAAATGGCTGAGGAAAGAGGGGGCAGAGGAGAGAGGGGGTAGAGGAGAGAGGGGGTAGAGGAGAATAGAGATGGAGGGGGGAAACAAATGCCTGTGTGTAGAATGAGGGATAATGAAGACCAGATCTGAGTGGTACTGTTAAAATGTAGATCCAGTTTGATTTGTTGCCAGGACGATCCTAAGCTTCCTGAAAGTTGTTGCCAGGACAACCATGTTGACAGTATAGCTCACCTCGACGACCCCGTCAAACCCAGGGATGACGTTGACATTGGCTGCCTTGGCAAGGAGCTTGCTCTCGATCTTGTCGCCCATGGCATGGATGGCGTGGGTGTCCGGTCCTATGAACACCACGTCTTCTGCTGCCTGTAGGAGACCAACAACATCATCACCACATCAGAGAACAACCATACACCAGAACCACTGAGACAGACAATCACACCTGGGACAGCCTGTAGGAGACCAACAACAACATCACCACATCAGAGAACAACCATACACTGGAACCACTGAGACAGACGATCACACCTGGGACAGCCTGTAGGAGACCAACAACAACATCACCACATCAGAGAACAACCATACACTGGAACAACTGAGACAGACGATCACACCTGGGACAGCCTGTAGGAGACCAACAACAACATCACCACATCAGAGAACAACCATACACTGGAACCACTGAGACAGACGATCACACCTGGGACAGCCTGTAGGAGACCAACAACAACATCACCACATCAGAGAACAACCATACACTGGAACAACTGAGACAGACGATCACACCTGGGACAGCCTGTAGGAGACCAACAACATCATCACCACATCAGAGAACAACCATACACCAGAACCACTGAGACAGACGATCACACCTGGGACAGCCTGTAGGAGACCAACAACAACATCACCACATCAGAGAACAACCATACACCAGAACCACTGAGACAGACGATCACACCTGGGACAGCCTGTAGGAGACCAACAACAACATCACCACATCAGAGAACAACCATACACTGGAACCACTGAGACAGACACCTGGGACAGTAGAGATTCTACCTATACCAACCTACATAATGAACAGACCTGGGTCAGTATAGAGATGCCACCTATACCAACCTACATAATGAACAGACCTGGGTCAGTATAGATCTGCTACCTAAACCAACCTACATAATGAACAGACCTGGGTCAGAATAGAGATCTGCTACCTATACCAACCTACATAATGAACAGACCTGGGTCAGTATAGATCTGCTACCTAAACCAACCTACATAATGACTAGACCTGGGTCAGTATAGAGATGCAACCTGAACCAACCTACATAATGAACAGACCTGGGTCAGTATAGAGATGCAACCTGAACAGACCTGGGTCAGTATAGAGATGCAACCTGAACAGACCTGGGTCAGTATAGAGATCTGCTACCTATACCAACCTACATAATGACCAGACCTGGGTCAGTATAGAGATGCAACCTGAACAGACCTGGGTCAGTATAGAGATCTGCTACCTATACCAACCTACATAATGAACAGACCTGGGTCAGTATAGATCTGCTACCTATACCAACCTACATAATGAACAGACCTGAGTCAGTATAGAGATGCCACCTATACCAACCTACATAATGAACAGACCTGGGTCAGTATAGATCTGCTACCTATACCAACCTACATAATGAACAGACCTGGGTCAGTATAGAGATGCCACCTATACCAACCTACATAATGAACAGACCTGGGTCAGTATAGATCTGCTACCTATACCAACCTACATAATGAATAGCCCTGGGTCAATATAGATCTGCTACCTAAACCAACCTACATAATGAACAGACCTGGGTCAGTATAGATCTGCTACCTATACCAACCTACATAATGAACAGACCTGGGTCAGTATAGATCTGCTACCTATACCAACCTACATAATGAACAGACCTGGGTCAGTATAGAGATGCTACCTATACCAACCTACATAATGAACAGACCTGGGTCAGTATAGAGATGCAACCTGAACAGACCTGGGTCAGTATAGAGATGCAACCTGAACAGACCTGGGTCAGTATAGAGATGCAACCTGAACAGACCTGGGTCAGTATAGAGATGCAACCTGAACAGACCTGGGTCAGTATAGAGATGCAACCTGAACAGACCTGGGTCAGTATAGAGATGCAACCTGAACAGACCTGGGTCAGTATAGAGATGCAACCTGAACAGACCTGGGTCAGTATAGAGATGCAACCTGAACAGACCTGGGTCAGTATAGAGATGCAACCTGAACAGACCTGGGTCAGTATAGAGATGCAACCTGAACAGACCTGGGTCAGTATAGATCTGCTACCTATACCAACCTACATAATGAACAGACCTGGGTCAGTATAGAGATGCAACCTGAACAGACCTGGGTCAGTATAGAGATGCCACCTATACCAACCTACATAATGAACAGACCTGGGTCAATATAGATCTGCTACCTATACCAACCTACATAATGAACAGACCTGGGTCAGAATAGAGATCTGCTACCTATACCAACCTACATAATGAACAGACCTGGGTCAGTATAGAGATGCTACCTATACCAACCTACATAATGAACAGACCTGGGTCAGTATAGATCTGCTACCTATACCAACCTACATAATGAACAGACCTGGGTCAGTATAGAGATCTGCTACCTATACCAACCTACATAATGAACAGACCTGGGTCAGTATAGAGATGCCACCTATACCAACCTACATAATGAACAGACCTGGGTCAGTATAGAGATGCCACCTATACCAACCTACATAATGAACAGACCTGGGTCAGTATAGAGATGCCACCTATACCAACCTACATAATGAACAGACCTGGGTCAGTATAGAGATGCCACCTATACCAACCTACATAATGAACAGACCTGGGTCAGTATAGAGATGCTACCTATACCAACCTACATAATGAACAGACCTGGGTCAGTATAGAGATGCCACCTATACCAACCTACATGATTATAGTGGTTGAATTGGTTCCATTGTACCAGGCAGCTCAAGAATTTAAACGTGTTCAACATTTTTCACCAATTTCAGTATTTATCACAAATGTGTCATTTAGCAGACACTCTTATTCAGAGAGACTTACAGTTTATCTCCCCTAAACATAGTGAGGTGGGACAACCACATCTCAGTCATAGTGAGGTGGGACAACCACATCTCAGTCATAGTGAGGGACAACAACATCTCAGTCATAGTGAGGTGGGACAACAACATCTCAGTCATAGTGAGGGACAACCACATCTCAGTCATAGCGAGGGACAACAACATCTCAGTCATAGTGAGGTGGGACAACAACATCTCAGTCATAGTGAGGGACAACCACATCTCAGTCATAGTGAGGTGGGACAACCACATCTCAGTCATAGTGAGGGACAACCACATCTCAGTCATAGTGAGGGACAACAACATCTCAGTCATAGTGAGGGGGGACAACCACATCTCAGTCATAGTGAGGGACAACCACATCTCAGTCATAGTGAGGGGGGACAACCACATCTCAGTCATAGTGAGGGGGGACAACCACATCTCAGTCATAGTGAGGGGGGACAACCACATCTCAGTCATAGTGAGGGACAACAACATCTCAGTCATAGTGAGGGACAACCACATCCCAGTCATAGCGAGGGACAACCACATCTCAGTCATAGTGAGGGACAACCACATCTCAGTCATAGTGAGGGACAACCACATCTCAGTCATAGTGAGGGACAACCACATCTCAGTCATAGTGAGGGACAACCACATCTCAGTCATAGTGAGGTGGGACAACCACATCTCAGTCATAGTGAGGTGGGACAACCACATCTCAGTCATAGTGAGGGACAACCACATCTCAGTTATAGTGAGGTGGGACAACCACATCTCAGTCATAGTGAGGTGGGACAACAACATCTCAGTCATAGTGAGGGACAACAACATCTCAGTCATAGTGAGGGACAACAACATCTCAGTCATAGTGAGGTGGGACAACCACATCTCAGTAATAGTGAGGTGGGACAACCACATCTCAGTCATAGTGAGGTGGGACAACCACATCTCAGTCATAGTGAGGGACAACAACATCTCAGTCATAGTGAGGGACAACAACATCTCAGTCATAGTGAGGGACAACAACATCTCAGTCATAGTGAGGGGGGACAACCACATCTCAGTTATAGTGAGGTGGGACACCCACATCTCAGTCATAGTGAGGTGGGACAACCACATCTCAGTCATAGTGAGGTGGGACAACCACATCTCAGTCATAGTGAGGGACAACAACATCTCAGTCATAGTGAGGGACAACAACATCTCAGTCATAGTGAGGGACAACAACATCTCAGTCATAGTGAGGGACAACAACATCTCAGTCATAGTGAGGGACAACAACATCTCAGTCATAGTGAGGGACAACAACATCTCAGTCATAGTGAGGTGGGACAACCACATCTCAGTCATAGTGAGGGACAACAACATCTCAGTCATAGTGAGGGACAACAACATCTCAGTCATAGTGAGGGGGGACAACCACATCTCAGTCATAGTGAGGTGGGACAACCACATCTCAGTCATAGTGAGGTGGGACAACCACATCTCATTCATAGTGAGGGACAACCACATCTCAGTCATAGTGAGGGGGGACAACCACATCTCAGTCATAGTGAAGGGGGACAACCACATCTCAGTCATAGTGAGGTGGGACAACCACATCTCAGTCATAGTGAGGTGGGACAACAACATCTCAGTCATAGTGAGGTGGGACAACCACATCTCAGTCATAGTGAGGGACAACCACATCTCAGTCATAGTGAAGGGGGACAACCACATCTCAGTCATAGTGAGGTGGGACAACAACATCTCAGTCATAGTGAGGGACAACAACATCTCAGTCATGGTGAGGGACAACCACATCTCAGTCATAGTGAGGTGGGACAACAACATCTCAGTCATAGTGAGGTGGGACAACAACATCTCAGTCATAGTGAGGGACAACAGCATCTCAGTCATAGTGAGGGACAACCACATCTCAGTCATAGTGAGGTGAGACAACCACATCTCAGTCATAGTGAGGGGGGACAACCACATCTCAGTCATAGTGAGGTGGGACAACCACATCTCAGTCATAGTGAGGTGGGACAACCACATCTCAGTCATAGTGAGGTGGGACAACCACATCTCAGTCATAGTGAGGTGGGACAACCACATCTCAGTCATAGCGAGGTGGGACAACCACATCTCAGTCATAGTGAGGTGGGACAACCACATCTCAGTCATAGTGAGGGACAACAACATCGCAGTCATAGTGAGGTGGGACAACAACATCTCAGTCATAGTGAGGTGGGACAACAACATCTCAGTCATAGTGAGGTGGGACAACAACATCTCAGTCATAGTGAGGTGGGACAACAACATCTCAGTCATAGTGAGGTGGGACAACAACATCTCAGTCATAGTGAGGGACAACAACATCTCAGTCATAGTGAGGGACAACAACATCTCAGTCATAGTGAGGGACAACAACATCTCAGTCATAGTGAGGTGGGACAACCACATCTCAGTCATAGTGAGGTGGGACAACCACATCTCAGTCATAGTGAGGTGGGACAACCACATCTCAGTCATAGTGAGGTGGGACAACCACATCTCAGTTATAGTGAGGTGGGACAACCACATCTCAGTTATAGTGAGGTGGGACAACTACATCTCAGTCATAGTGAGGTGGGACAACCACATCTCAGTCATAGTGAGGTGGGACAACCACATCTCAGTCATAGTGAGGGACAACAACATCTCAGTCATAGTGAGGGACAACAACATCTCAGTCATAGTGAGGGACAACAACATCTCAGTCATAGTGAGGGACAACAACATCTCAGTCATAGTGAGGTGGGACAACAACATCTCAGTCATAGTGAGGTGGGACAACCACATCTCAGTCATAGTGAGGTGGGACAACCACATCTCAGTCATAGTGAGGGGGGACAACCACATCTCAGTCATAGTGAGGGGGGACAACCACATCTCAGTCATAGTGAGGTGGGACAACCACATCTCAGTCATAGTGAGGTGGGACAACCACATCTCAGTCATAGTGAGGGGGGACAACCACATCTCAGTCATAGTGAGGTGGGACAACCACATCTCAGTCATAGTGAGGTGGGACAACCACATCTCAGTCATAGTGAGGGACAACCAAATCTCAGTCATAGTGAGGGACAACCACATCTCAGTCATAGTGAGGGACAACCACATCTCAGTCATAGTGAGGGACAACCACATCTCAGTCATAGTGAGGGACAACAACATCGCAGTCATAGTGAGGTGGGACAACAACATCTCAGTCATAGTGAGGTGGGACAACAACATCTCAGTCATAGTGAGGTGGGACAACAACATCTCAGTCATAGTGAGGGACAACAACATCTCAGTCATAGTGAGGGACAGCAACATCTCAGTCATAGTGAGGGACAACAACATCTCAGTCATAGTGAGGGACAACAACATCTCAGTCATAGTGAGGTGGGACAACCACATCTCAGTCATAGTGAGGTGGGACAACCACATCTCAGTCATAGTGAGGGACAACCACATCTCAGTTATAGTGAGGTGGGACAACCACATCTCAGTCATAGTGAGGTGGGACAACCACATCTCAGTCATAGTGAGGTGGGACAACCACATCTCAGTCATAGTGAGGTGGGACAACCACATCTCAGTCATAGTGAGGGACAACAACATCTCAGTCATAGTGAGGGACAACAACATCTCAGTCATAGTGAGGTGGGACAACCACATCTCAGTCATAGTGAGGGGGGACAACCACATCTCAGTCATAGTGAGGGGGGACAACCACATCTCAGTCATAGTGAGGTGGGACAACCACATCTCAGTCATAGTGAGGGACAACCATATCTCAGTCATAGTGAGGGACAACCACATCTCAGTCATAGTGAGGGACAACCACATCTCAGTCATAGTGAGGGACAACCACATCTCAGTCATAGTGAGGGACAACAACATCGCAGTCATAGTGAGGTGGGACAACAACATCTCAGTCATAGTGAGGTGGGACAACAACATCTCAGTCATAGTGAGGTGGGACAACAACATCTCAGTCATAGTGAGGTGGGACAACAACATCTCAGTCATAGTGAGGGACAACCACATCTCAGTCATAGTGAGGTGGGACAACCACATCTCAGTCATAGTGAGGGACAACAACATCTCAGTCATAGTGAGGTGGGACAACCACATCTCAGTCATAGTGAGGTGGGACAACCACATCTCAGTCATAGTGAGGGACAACCACATCTCAGTCATAGTGAGGTGGGACAACCACATCTCAGTCATAGTGAGGTGGGACAACCACATCTCAGTCATAGTGAGGTGGGACAACCACATCTCAGTCATAGTGAGGTGGGACAACCACATCTCAGTCATAGTGAGGGACAACAACATCTCAGTCATAGTGAGGGACAACAACATCTCAGTCATAGTGAGGGACAACAACATCTCAGTCATAGTGAGGGACAACAACATCTCAGTCATAGTGAGGGGGGACAACCACATCTCAGTCATAGTGAGGGGGGACAACCACATCTCAGTCATAGTGAGGTGGGACAACCAAATCTCAGTCATAGTGAGGGGGGACAACCACATCTCAGTCATAGTGAGGTGGGACAACCACATCTCAGTCATAGTGAGGTGGGACAACCACATCTCAGTCATAGTGAGGTGGGACAACCACATCTCAGTCATAGTGAAGGGGGACAACCACATCTCAGTCATAGTGAGGTGGGACAACAACATCTCAGTCATAGTGAGGGACAACAACATCTCAGTCATAGTGAGGGACAACAACATCTCAGTCATAGTGAGGGACAACAACATCTCAGTCATAGTGAGGTGGGACAACCACATCTCAGTCATAGTGAGGTGGGACAACCACATCTCAGTCATAGTGAGGGACAACAACATCTCAGTTATAGTGAGGTGGGACAACCACATCTCAGTCATAGTGAGGTGGGACAACCACATCTCAGTCATAGTGAGGTGGGACAACCACATCTCAGTCATAGTGAGGTGGGACAACCACATCTCAGTCATAGTGAGGGACAACAACATCTCAGTCATAGTGAGGGACAACAACATCTCAGTCATAGTGAGGGACAACAACATCTCAGTCATAGTGAGGGACAACAGCATCTCAGTCATAGTGAGGGACAACAACATCTCAGTCATAGTGAGGGGGGACAACCACATCTCAGTCATAGTGAGGTGGGACAACCAAATCTCAGTCATAGTGAGGGGGGACAACCACATCTCAGTCATAGTGAGGTGGGACAACCACATCTCAGTCATAGTGAGGTGGGACAACCACATCTCAGTCATAGTGAGGTGGGACAACCACATCTCAGTCATAGTGAAGGGGGACAACCACATCTCAGTCATAGTGAGGTGGGACAACAACATCTCAGTCATAGTGAGGGACAACAACATCTCAGTCATAGTGAGGGACAACAACATCTCAGTCATAGTGAGGGACAACCACATCTCAGTCATAGTGAGGTGGGACAACAACATCTCAGTCATAGTGAGGTGGGACAACAACATCTCAGTCATAGTGAGGGACAACAACATCTCAGTCATAATGAGGGACAACCACATCTCAGTCATAGTGAGGTGAGACAACCACATCTCAGTCATAGTGAGGGGGGACAACCACATCTCAGTCATAGTGAGGTGGGACAACCACATCTCAGTCATAGTGAGGGGGGACAACCACATCTCAGTCATAGTGAGGTGGGACAACAACATCTCAGTCATAGTGAGGGGGGACAACCACATCTCAGTCATAGTGAGGGACAACCACATCTCAGTCATAGTGAGGTGGGACAACCAAATCTCAGTCATAGTGAGGGGGGACAACCACATCTCAGTCATAGTGAGGTGGGACAACCACATCTCAGTCATAGTGAGGTGGGACAACCACATCTCAGTCATAGTGAGGTGGGACAACCACATCTCAGTCATAGTGAAGGGGGACAACCACATCTCAGTCATAGTGAGGTGGGACAACAACATCTCAGTCATAGTGAGGGACAACAACATCTCAGTCATAGTGAGGGACAACAACATCTCAGTCATAGTGAGGGACAACCACATCTCAGTCATAATGAGGGACAACCACATCTCAGTCATAGTGAGGTGAGACAACCACATCTCAGTCATAGTGAGGGGGGACAACCACATCTCAGTCATAGTGAGGGGGGACAACCACATCTCAGTCATAGTGAGGTGGGACAACCACATCTCAGTCATAGTGAGGTGGGACAACCACATCTCAGTCATAGTGAGGTGGGACAACCACATCTCAGTCATAGTGAGGTGGGACAACCACATCTCAGTCATAGTGAAGGGGGACAACCACATCTCAGTCATAGTGAAGGGGGACATCCACATCTCAGTCATAGTGAGGTGGGACAACAACATCTCAGTCATAGTGAGGGACAACAACATCTCAGTCATAGTGAGGGACAACAACATCTCAGTCATAGTGAGGGACAACCACATCTCAGTCATAGTGAGGGACAACCACATCTCAGTCATAGTGAGGTGGGACAACAACATCTCAGTCATAGTGAGGTGGGACAACAACATCTCAGTCATAGTGAGGGACAACAACATCTCAGTCATAGTGAGGGACAACCACATCTCAGTCATAGTGAGGTGAGACAACCACATCTCAGTCATAGTGAGGGGGGACAACAACATCTCAGTCATAGTGAGGGACAACCACATCTCAGTCATAGTGAGGGACAACAACATCTCAGTCATAGTGAGGGGGGACAACCACATCTCAGTCATAGTGAGGGACAACCACATCTCAGTCATAGTGAGGGACAACCACATCTCAGTCATAGTGAGGGGGGACAACAACATCTCAGTCATAGTGAGGGACAACCACATCTCAGTCATAGTGAGGTGGGACAACAACATCTCAGTCATAGTGAGGTGGGACAACAACATCTCAGTCATAGTGAGGTGGGACAACCACATCTCAGTCATAGTGAGGGACAACCACATCTCAGTCATAGTGAGGGGGGACAACAACATCTCAGTCATAGTGAGGTGGGACAACCACATCTCAGTCATAGTGAGGGACAACCACATCTCAGTCATAGTGAGGTGGGACAACAACATCTCAGTCATAGTGAGGGGGGACAACCACATCTCAGTCATAGTGAGGGGGGACAACAACATCTCAGTCATAGTGAGGTGGGACAACCAAATCTCAGTCATAGTGAGGTGGGACAACCACATCTCAGTCATAGTGAGGTGGGACAACCACATCTCAGTCATAGTGAGGTGGGACAACAACATCTCAGTCATAGTGAGTACATTTTTCTTCAATAAAGCAGCTATAAGCAAAGTCAAAGCTGGCGAGGACAAAAATAAGTCAAATGTGAAATAGGTAAAAGATACAGGAAGAGACTCCATCACAGACATTTCTTGTCAGTCAAAACAGTGCCGTCTTGGGAACTCAACACAAACCCCTTCAGGCTGTAATAGTTGAGGCCTAGTCTCCTGATGTCACATCTACCCCTCCTACATTACCCACTAGCCCTGGACACATGACAGTACTTAAGGCTTATAAACAGGGAAAGAAAGAGGGACGAGAAGAAGGGCGCTTGTTCTCTCTCTCGTTGTCTTTGTGTTGTATAGAGCCCGTTGGATATTGCTTCCTGCCTCACACACAGTGGCAGAGCCTCAGGGCCCATCGTCAGGCCTACAGCTGGGCAGTAATGCTGTGGTACAAATGGCAACCTATTCCCTATGAAGTGCATCACCTTTGACTGGGCACTGGTCAAAAATAGTGCACTATATAGGGAATTGGGTTCCATTTGGGTCGTAGCTTAAGGGCCTGTTATTAGTATGGAGATTCACCCTCAATGACTCCCAATTCAGCACCATTAAAGTGAATGGGCCCTGGTTCCCATAGCATGACACACAAGACAAAGGCAGAGAAGGAGAAGAGGGGGACTCGACCCAGAGATAATTATGCTGTTTGTAAATAATAAGCTTAGCTGAGAGGGACAAAGAGAAGAGTGGTGAAGAGAGAAAACAGATGAACAAAACCACTACTTTAGTGAAATTAAATTATAGTTTTACACAAAAAGGTACCTTCATTCTCATTTCATCAGTAGGCTTCCTTGTTAGACTTTAACCTGGTTGTAGAGATCACTGTTTGAACAATATATACAACTCCTCCATCTTGGCTCCAGATCACTGTTTGAACAATATATACAACTCCTCCATCTTGGTTCCAGATCACTGTTTGAACAATATATACACAACTCCTCCATCTTGGCTCCAGATCACTGTTTGAACAATATATACACAACTCCTCCATCTTGGCTCCAGATCACTGTTTGAACAATATATATAACTCCTCCATCTTGGCTCCAGATCACTGATTGAACAATATATACAACTCCTCCATCTTGGTTCCAGATCACTGTTTGAACAATATATATATATATATATACACAACTCCTCCATCTTGGCTCCAGATCACTGTTTGAACAATATATACACAACTCCGCCATCTTGGCTCCAGATCACTGTTTGAACAATATATACACCTCCTCCATCTTGGTTCCAGATCACTGTTTGAACAATATATATATATATATATATATACACACAACTCCTCCATCTTGGTTCCAGATCACTGTTTGAACAATATATATAACTCCTCCATCTTGGCTCCAGATCACTGTTTGAACAATATATACAACTCCTCCATCTTGGCTCCAGATCACTGTTTGAACAATATATACACACAACTCCGCCATCTTGGCTCCAGATCACTGATTGAACAATATATACACAACTCCGCCATCTTGGCTCCAGATCACTGATTGAACAATATATACACAACTCCGCCATCTTGGCTCCAGATCACTGATTGAACAATATATACACAACTCCGCCATCTTGGCTCCAGATCACTGTTTGAACAATATATGCACAACTCCTCCATCTTGGCTCCAGATCACTGTTTGAACAATATATATAACTCCTCCATCTTGGCTCCAGATCACTGTTTGAACAATATATACAACTCCTCCATCTTGGCTCCAGATCACTGTTTGAACAATATATACACAACTCCGCCATCTTGGCTCCAGATCACTGATTGAACAATATATGCACAACTCCTCCATCTTGGTTCCAGATCACTGTTTGAACAATATATATAACTCCTCCATCTTGGCTCCAGATCACTGTTTGAACAATATATACAACTCCTCCATCTTGGCTCCAGATCACTGTTTGAACAATATATACACAACTCCGCCATCTTGGCTCCAGATCACTGATTGAACAATATATGCACAACTCCGCCATCTTGGCTCCAGATCACTGTTTGAACAATATATACAACTCCTCCATCTTGGCTCCAAATCACTGTTTGAACAATATATATAACTCCTCCATCTTGGCTCCAGATCACTGTTTGAACAATATATACAGCGCCTTAGGAAAGTATTCATACCCCTCTGCATTTTGTTGTGTTACAGCCTGAATTCAAAATTGATTAACACATCTACACACATTATCCTGTAATGACAAAGTGAAAACATGTTTTGCTAATTTATTGAAATACAAAAACACACAAGTATTGACTCACACCCCTGAGTTAATACTTTGTAGAAGCACCTTTGGCAGTGATTACAGCTGTGAGTCTTTCTGGGTAAGTCTATACGAGCTCTAAATTCTTCAAGCTCTGCCAAGTTGGTTGTTGATCATTGCTAGGCAGCCATTTTCAAGTCTAGCCATAGATTTAAGTTGACTGAAGGGGTGTGAGTCAGGAACAGTCAATGTCTTCTTGGTAAGCAACTCCAGTGTAGATTTGGCCTTGTGTTTTGGGTTATTGTCCTGCTGAAAGGTGAATTTGTCTCCCAGTGTCTGGTGGAAAGCAGACTGAACCAGGTTTTCCTCTACTGTGACTGTGCTTAGTTGTATTCTGTTGATTTTTATCCCTCCCCCCCAAAAAACTCTGTAGTCCTTGCCGATGACAAGCATACCCATAACATGATGCAGCCACCACCATGCTTGAAAATATGAAGAGTGGCACTCAGTAACGTATTGGATTTGTCTCAAACATGACACTTTGTATTCATTTTTTACTGTTTTACTTTAGTGCCTTATTGCAAACAGGATACATGTTTCAGAATATGTATTTTGTACAGGTTCTCTTTTCACTCTGTCATTTAGGTTAATAATGTAGAGTATACAATGTTGATCCATCCTCAGTTCTCCTATCACAAACATTAAACTCACCATTGGCCTCATGGTGAAATCCCTGAGCAGTTTCCTTCCTCTCCAGCAACTGAGTTAGGAAGGATGCCTGTATCTTTGAAGGGACACCATCTAAAGTGTAACTAACAACTTCACCATGCTCAAAGGAATATGTCATGTCTAATTATTTTTATTTTTTTTACCCATCTACCAATAGGTGCCCTTCTTTGTGAGGCATTGGAAAACTTCCCTAGTCTTTGTGGTTGAATCTGTGTTTGAAATTCTTTGCTCTACTGAAGGGGCCTTACAGATAATTGTATGAGTTGAGTACAGAGATGAGGTAGAAACTGCTATTGCACACAGAGTCCAAGCAATTTATTGTGACTTGTTAAGCACATTTTTACTCCAGTACTTATTTAGGCTTGCCATAACAAAGGGGTTGATTACTTATTGAGTCAAGATTTAATCTTAAATTAAATCTTCATTTTTAATGAATGAAAAAAATAACCTACTTTGACATTATGGGGAATTGTGTGAAGGCCCTTTCAAGGCACTTTCAATGTAAAAATCTATTTTAAATTCAGGCTGGAACAACAAAACATGGAAAAAGTCAAGGGGTGTGAATAATTTCTGAAGGCACTAAGTATTCACAGCTGAGTCAATACTTTGTAGAAGCACCTTTGGTTGGGATTACAGCTTTAAGTCGTCTTGGGGGATGTCTGGATCAGCTTTGCCTTGCAGATTTGGATCAGCTTCTTCCTTGCAGATTTTCTCAAGCTTTGTTAAGTTAAATGGGGAGTGCCGGGGAACAGCAATCTTCAAGTCTTTCCACAACATTTCAATGGGATTCAAGTCTGGGCTTCTGCTGGGCCACTCAAGGACTTTCATATTCTAGTTCTGAAGACATTCCAGCGTTGCTTTGGCTGTATGCTTGGGGTCATTGTCCTGTTGGAACATAAATCTTCGCCCCAGTCTAAGGTTGTTTGCACTCTGAAGCAGGTTCTCATCAAGGGTTTTCCTGTATTTGGCTCCATTCATTGTTTTCTCTATCCTTACCAGTCTCCTCATTTTAGTCTGATCAGACCACCAAACCTTTTGCCGCATGCTCTGTCTTTCACAGGCCTTTATGCAAACTCCAGGCGTGGAGAGCTACAGTAGTCTACAGAGTAGTCTACAGAGCTACAGTAGTCTACAGAGCTACAGTAGTCTACAGAGCTACAGTAATCTACAGAAGTCTACAGAGCTACAGTAGTCTACAGAGCTACAGTAGTCTACAGAGCTACAGTAGTCTACAGAGCTACAGTAATCTACAGAAGTCTACAGAGCTACAGTAGTCTTTCAGCCAGATGTGTAATGCAAATATTCAAATGAATATTCACACCCGCGGCCCAACGATGGTACTGGACCTGAAATGATTGGCTGTTTTTTGGAATCTTAATGCTAAAATCAGTTCTTTAAAATACATTTTCAGATGTTCCGAGCTAGCCCTCCTGATGTCGTTTGACCCCACATGGACTACGACAATGTCAGCTCCCGGCATCTGTGGTAGAACAGTTTGAATCAGCCTTATGTCCTGTACTCGTGCTCCTGTGGTAGAACAGTCGGAAGCAGCCTTGTTATGTCCTGTACTCGTTCTCCTGGGTAACACAGGGTTTTTGCCTTGGGGACTGAGATGTTTCTCACCATAGCGCTGGTGATGTTGAATGGACCGGTTTCTCAGGCAGCCTCACGGTCTGTTGAGGGTGGGAGCTCCGAGGATCTGAACCTGAGATAGGAGCCACCGGTGAGGTAGACGGGACCGAGGACGAAGATGCAGGTACCTCCGGATCCGATCTCGAATGGGAAGCCCTCAAGGAAGAAGGCGCCGGAACCTCTGGATCCAGTGCGGCAAAGCTGTTCCTGGTCTGTGTCAGTTCTGGGCTCAACATCTCCATGGAGACCCCCGCTGCCAGAGGACGCCTCCTTCGACTTCCACGGCGAGTGACGTACCTCCGTGGCTGGTTGGTTGGGTCGAGAACAACTTCGTTCTCCAGGGAAGGGGGAGACCCTTCAGAGAAGGAACCCTGCGGAGCACTGGCCTATCGGCTGTGGAGAGCCGACACGGCGGCGATACTTCCACTCGAACAAAGTGGCGTCCGGCTAATGGGGTGGAAGAAAATGGAAAAGTAGGTGGGCGTGGGTTCCCCAGTAGCTTGTGTTGGTTTGCCACTTGATTAAAGTAGCTACTTTGCTGCTGTAGTCTTCCACAAGCAGTTACTCCATTGAAAGTCACCCTGGTCCACATCGTCCCGGGAACAAAGTAAACACAGCTCCCTGCAGCGCTGGAAACTTTCAATACCGGCCTCCATTTGAGACCGCCAAGACAGTGAGGCTAGCTGGGCTTTGGTGTCTTGAGACCGCCAAGACAGCGAGGCTAGCTGGGCTCTGGTGTCTTGAGACCGCCAAGACAGCGAGGCTAGCTGGGCTTTGGTGTCTTGAGGCCGCAAAGACAGCGAGGCTAGCTGGGCTCTGGTGTCTTGAGACCGCCAAGACAGCGAGGCTAGCTGGGCTTTGGTGTCTTGAGACCGCCAAGACAGCTGGGCTTTGGTGTCTTGAGACCTCCAAGACAGCTGGGCTTTGGTGTCTTGAGACCGCCAAGACAGCGAGGCTAGCTGGGCTTTGGTGTCTTGAGACCGCCAAGACAGCGAGGCTAGCTGGGCTATGGTGTCTTGAGACCGCCAAGACAGCTGGGCTTCGGTGTCTTGAGACCGATAGCAGCGCTCACAGCAATTTAGCCCAACAGAGTCGCAGGATCCAAAATAAAATAAATGGATATAAAACAACACTGTCCGATTTTAAACCGATGTTTTTAGTTTAACAACAACAGGCATCTGTCCTTTAGACGAGGACACAATGAAAAACACACAACCTATCATCCTCTAAATCAGTGTTTCCCCAACTCAGTCCTGGGGCCCCTCCCCCGGGTGCACGTTTTAGTTCGTTACGCTGATTCCAATAACCAACTCATCATCAAGCGTTGATTATTACCAAACGTTCACCCGGTGGGGGCAGGACGGAGTTGAGGAAACACTGCTCTAAATGAAGACACAATGACAAACATCGATCCTCCCTCCCTCTGGTGCCATGTTGTGACATCTCACTATTTACATCATAATAAACCTGGCTGAGCCTTTTCAGACCTGCCTCATCCTCTCACGTCCAAACGGCTGTTCTTAACACACTGGTGAGCGGAGCACCACACGCCATTTTGCCAGGCGCAAACAAATGAGTCTCCAACAATAAGAGGAGGTGTAATCGGACCCCTGAGTTAAGTGGGTGCACGTGTCCTAGAGTGCTCAACACAAGTGTGAAATGCTTGTGTTCGTCTGCAAAAGTCCCAAAAAATAATTACACATTTATTTTGAAACGGGGGGGGGATCCACCGACGCATTGAGGGACAATACATTCTACTATACTCCATCCATCCCCCATATCCCTCCAGCTCTATTCAGCCTGAGGTTCTTTCTCATGCTAACAGAACCCTTACCCTAATCCCCCCCCCCCGGCTTTACCCCGAGCCCAGAGGCATACGGACATTGCCCCCACTCCCAGAGGGTTTTGCAATGCGTAAATCTGGCACTAACTATTCACCCACTGTTACAGGAGGGGGAGGTCCTTTGAGTTGCTAATGTAATGACATCTCCATTTCCACAGCAGGCTCCCATAAGGCAGCGGACGGCCGAGCGGACGGCCCACTCACATACCGAGCAAGAGCCTTGCTCCAGGGCAACACAATAGGAGTCGGGGACACTGGGCATTGCGGTTGATCCAAATCATGGGAGTGGGTACGACATCTTTTAGTTCCAATGAAGGAAAATAGGCCATTTATACCTGTGGGATTAGCTTCAATGTACTACAGCCCACCTCCGGGTGCCTTGCATGATATGCCACAACAGGAAGGGAAAAGGGGGAATACCTAGTAAGTTGTACAACTGAATGTATTCAATGGGAGGGAGAGATGTCAGGGTTGTTTTAGGACATTGAATGATGGTGGGAGAGGTACTTAGTTAACCATGAGGTAAATAAGCATGTTGTTATTTACCTGTGGAACTAGGTGAGTTTTAGATTTGCAGTACTAACACAGCCTTGCATCACGGCATGGTTCGACTAAACGTCGGAGGGGTCTTGTATTTTTAAATTTTTTATTTAACCTTTTATTTAAGTTGTCAAGTCTTGTGTCTGTCTGCAGGACTTTGGGGCCATGTAATGTGGAGGTATAACTGAGAAAACATTTTCCTTTAAAGTAAATGACTTAAAATAATTTTGAAAGATGTTACATTTTCTTATCATGAAGTGAGTCTTTTGGCGTCTGTGTGTTAAGTTTTCATATCAGGTTTTCACCCGGAGAATCACACCCTTAATAAAATTAACTTCAGGGGGTTCCCGAAGCCTGTTGATAAGGGAAACAGAGGGGGATATACAGAGAGAGGTGTGTGTGTGTGTGTTCCCAACAGTTGTAAATCCCAGCACGACTCACCAGTCTCTTGGCAAACTCTTTATTTTCAGACAGAAAACCGTAGCCTGGATGCACCTTCAGAGACAGAAGAGATAAGGTCTCAAAACACATCAGCAAACACAACCGTGTGTGTGTGTGTGTGTGTGTGTGTGTGTGTGTGTGTGTGTGTGTGTGGGGGGTAAATCTCACGGCCTGGGATCCAGTCTTCCTGATAGCGTCCATGATGGCGTCCATGTTGAGGTAGCTCTTGTTGGTGGGGGCGGGGCCTACACACACTGCCTCGTCAGCCATCTTCACATGGACCTGAGGCGGCACAGAGAAAAACAAGTATTTATTAAAATGAGGCCAAAGCGTCAAGCCACAATCATATGGTACGCAGCTACTACCGCAGACACAGGCACTACCGCAGACACAGGCACTACCACAGACACAGGCACTACCACAGACACAGGCACTACCACAGACACAGGCACTACCACAGACACAGGCACTACCACAGACACAGGCACTACCGCAGACACAGCTACTACCGCAGACACAGCCACTACCGCAGACACAGCCACTACCGCAGACACAGACACTACCGCAGACACAGCCACTACCGCAGACACAGCCACTACCGCAGACACAGGCACTACCACAGACACAGCTACTACCACAGACACAGCTACTACCACAGACACAGCTACTACCACAGACACAGGCACTACCACAGACACAGGCACTACCGCAGACACAGGCACTACCGCAGACACAGCTACTACCGCAGACACAGCCACTACCGCAGACACAGACACTACCGCAGACACAGGCACTACCGCAGACACAGGCACTACCGCAGACACAGCTACTACCGCAGACACAGACACTACCGCAGACACAGGCACTACCGCAGACACAGCTACTACCGCAGACACAGACACTACCGCAGACACAGGCACTACCGCAGACACAGCTACTACCGCAGACACAGCCACTACCGCAGACACAGGCACTACCGCAGACACAGGCACTACCGCAGACACAGGCACTACCACAGACACAGGCACTACCACAGACACAGGCACTACCACAGACACTACCACAGACACAGGCACTACCGCAGACACAGGCACTACCGCAGACACAGCTACTACCGCAGACACAGACACTACCGCAGACACAGACACTACCGCAGACACAGCCACTACCGCAGACACAGCCACTACCGCAGACACAGGCACTACCACAGACACAGCTACTACCACAGACACAGCTACTACCACAGACACAGCTACTACCACAGACACAGCTACTACCACAGACACAGCTACTACCACAGACACAGCTACTACCACAGACACCGGAGGCACCACAGACACCGGAGGCACCACAGACACCACAGACAGAACGGGATCTTAAGCACTTTGTTTTTTTGCAGGACCCAACGCATCACACAAAATGGATGACGTTTTGGCTCGAGCGCTACTTTCAACTACTGGCTGAAATTATACAAAATCTCTGTAGCATCATTTTAAATAACTAAATATTAAAGAGGACAAACTAGCCAAAACATCAACTGCGGTCCATTCATCTGACACAGACATTTTCTGTTCAATTAAACAGGCTGTAAAACAAGAAATACATTATTCATTGGGTGAGAGTGGTATTTTGAAAACCACATCAAGGCCAGGCAGCCATATCATCTTCTAAATCTCACATCACCAGCCCCCCCCCGTCCTCCCACAGAGCCAGACCCTCAGCAGATTGAGTGACAGACACTGTCACCACCAGGACACATTCCACGGGATTAACATCAACATCTGGATCAACAAGGTGGCAGAAGGAGTGTGTGTGCGTGTGTGTGTGTGTGTGTGTGTAGGTGTGTGTGTGTAGGTGTGTGTGTAGGTGTGTGTGTGTAGGGGGGGGGGGGGGGGGGGGGGTTACAGGCCAGTTGGTTCCCTGCGTCTCTTAACAAAGAAGTGCTAAGGGAGGCATCATGTCTGCTCCACAGCTAAACACCACTTCAAAACCTGTCCAACACATCCACAGGTCAATGGGACCTCACTATTACGTGGGCCATCTTACCTCTGGCTGTACTTGGTCCATTGACCTACAACAATATTAACATCAACCGTAGAGCCTCCGGAGCACATTTTGGTGGGTACTCAACAGTCCCCCATCTACCCCCTGTATCCTGGTCAACGTCAAGGTGGGTACTCAACAGTCCCCCATCTACACCCTGTGTCCTGGTCAACGTTTAGGAATGTTACTCAGCTTGGCAACTAGAGGAGCCCAATAAACAACCGTGTCTACCCACCCGTCTGACCAATAGAGGAGCTCAGTGCTGGAAAGTCACTTTCACACCCAGTTAAAGGCCTACTATGTCATTAAACCAGCCTGTAAATACAACTAACCTTCTCATGTAGCGGTCATTATAACACAATCCCTCTGGCTGTATGGGGTCATTATAACACACCACCTCTGGCTGTATGGGGTCATTATAGCACACCCCCTCAATACCTCTGGCTGTATGGGGTCAATATAACACACCACCTTAATCCCTCTGGTTGTATGGGGTCATTATAACACACCACCTCAATACCTCTGGCTGTATGGGGTCATTATAACACACCACCTCAATACCTCTGGTTGTATGGGGTCATTATAACACAATCCCTCTGGTTGTATGGGGTCATTATAACACACCACCTCAATACCTCTGGCTGTATGGGGTCATTATAACACACCACCTCAATACCTCTGGCTGTATGGGGTCATTATAACACACCACCTCAATACCTCTGGTTGTATGGGGTCATTATAACACACCACCTCAATACCTCTGGTTGTATGGGGTCATTATAACACACCACCTCAATACCTCTGGTTGTATGGGGTCATTATAACACACCACCTCAATACCTCTGGTTGTATGGGGTCATTATAACACACCACCTCAATACCTCTGGTTGTATGGGGTCATTATAACACACCACCTCAATACCTCTGGCTGTATGGGGTCATTATAACACACCACCTCAATACCTCTGGCTGTATGGGGTCATTATAACACACCACCTCAATACCTCTGGTTGTATGGGGTCATTATAACACAATACCTCTGGCTGTATGGGGTCATTATAACAATACCTCTGGTTGTATGGGGTCAATATAACACACAACCACAATGCCTCTGGCTGTATGGGGTCATTATAACACACCACCTCAATACCTCTGGTTGTATGGGGTCATTATAACACACCACCTCAATACCTCTGGCTGTATGGGGTCATTATAACACAATACCTCTGGCTGTATGTGGTCATTATAACACACCACCTCAATACCTCTGGTTGTATGGGGTCATTATAACACACCACCTCAATACCTCTGGCTGTATGGGGTCATTATAACACACCACCTCAATACCTCTGGTTGTATGGGGTCATTATAACACAATCCCTCTGGCTGTATGGGGTCATTATAACACACCACCTCAATACCTCTGGTTGTATGGAGTCATTATAACACACCACCTCAATACCTCTGGCTGTATGGGGTCATTATAACACAATCCCTCTGGCTGGATGGGGTCATTATAACACACCACCTCAATACCTCTGGCTGTATGGGGTCATTATAACACAATCCCTCTGGCTGTATGGGGTCATTATAACACACCACCTCAATACCTCTGGCTGTATGGGGTCAATATAACACCACCTCAACACCTCTGGTTGTATGGGGTCATTATAACACAATCCCTCTGGCTGTATGCGGTCAATATAACACAATCCCTCTGGCTGTATGGGGTCAATATAACACACCTCAATACCTCTGGCTGTATGGGGTCATTATAACACAATCCCTCTGGCTGTATGGGGTCATTATAACACACCTCAATACCTCTGGCTGTATGGGGTCATTATAACACACCACCTCAATTCCTCTGGTTGTATGGGGTCATTATAACACAATCCCTCTGGTTGTATGGGGTCATTATAACACAATCCCTCTGGCTGTATGGGGTGATTATAACACACCACCTCAATACCTCTGGCTGTATGGGGTCATTATAACACAATCCCTCTGGTTGTATGGGGTCAATATAACACACCACCTCAATACCTCTGGTTGTATGGGGTCATTATAACACACCACCTCAATACCTCTGGCTGTATGGGGTCATTATAACACACCACCTCAATCCCTCTGGCTGTATGGGGTCATTATAACACACCACCTCAATCCCTCTGGTTGTATGGGGTCATTATAACACAATACCTCTGGCTGTATGGGGTCAATATAACACACCACCTCAATACCTCTGGCTGTATGGGGTCATTATAACAATACCTCTGGCTGTATGGGGTCATTATAACAATACCTCTGGCTGTATGGGGTCATTATAACAATCCCTCTGGCTGTATGGGGTCATTATAACACACCACCTCAATCCCTCTGGTTGTATGGGGTCATTATAACACAATACCTCTGGCTGTATGGGGTCAATATAACACACCACCTCAATACCTCTGGCTGTATGGGGTCATTATAACAATACCTCTGGCTGTATGGGGTCATTATAACAATACCTCTGGCTGTATGGGGTCAATATAACACACCACCTCAATACCTCTGGCTGTATTGGGTCATTATAACAATACCTCTGGTTGTATGGGGTCAATATAACACACCACCACAATACATCTGGCTGTATGGGGTCATTATAACAATACCTCTGGTTGTATGGGGTCAATATAACACACCTCAGTACCTCTGGCTGTATGGGGTCAATATAACACACCACCACAATACCCCTGGCTGTATGGGGTCATTATAACACACCTCAATACCTCTGGCTGTATGGGGTCATTATAACAATACCTCTGGCTGTATGGGGTCAATATAACACACCACCACAATACCTCTGGCTGTATGGGGTCATTATAACACACCTCAATACCTCTGGCTGTATGGGGTCAATATAACACACCACCACAATACCTCTGGCTGTATGGGGTCAATATAACACAATACCTCTGGCTGTATGGGGTCAATATAACACACCACCACAATACCTCTGGCTGTATGGGGTCATTATAACACACCTCAATACCTCTGGCTGTATGGGGTCATTATAACAATACCTCTGGCTGTATGGGGTCAATATAACACACCACCACAATACCTCTGGCTGTATGGGGTCAATATAACACAATACCTCTGGCTGTATGGGGTCAATATAACACAATACCTCTGGCTGTATGGGGTCATTATAACACAATACCTCTGGCTGTATGGGGTCATTATAACACAATACCTCTGGCTGTATGGGGTCATTATAACACAATACCTCTGGCTGTATGGGGTCATTATAACACAATACCTCTGGCTGTATGGGGTCAATATAACACACCAGGTTAGTAATGGAGATCCATCTACTTTACTTTCCATCTACTACTAGACATCAACATCCCCCACACACCAACATCCCCTACACACCACCTCTACAGAACAGACAGACTTACCCCCACACACCACCTCTACAGAGCAGACAGACTTACCCCCACACACCACCTCTACAGACCCGACAGACTTACCCCCACACACCACCTCTACAGACCAGACAGACTTACCCCCACACACCACCTCTACAGACCAGACAGACTTACCCCTACACACCACCTCTACAGAGCAGACAGACTTACCCCCACACACCACCTCTACAGAGCAGACAGACTTACCCCCACACACCACCTCTACAGACCAGACAGACTTACCCCCACACACCACCTCTACAGAGCAGACAGACTTACCCCTACACACCACCTCTACAGAGCAGACAGACTTACCCCCACACACCACCTCTACAGAGCAGACAGACTTACCCCTACACACCACCTCTACAGAGCAGACAGACTTACCCCCACACACCACCTCTACAGAGCAGACAGACTTACCCCCACACACCACCTCTACAGAGCAGACAGACTTACCCCTACACACCACCTCTACAGAGCAGACAGACTTACCCCCACACACCACCTCTACAGAGCAGACAGACTTACCCCCACCTCTACAGAGCAGACAGACTTACCCCCACACACCACCTCTACAGACCAGACAGACTTACCCCTACACACCACCTCTACAGAGCAGACAGACTTACCCCTACACACCACCTCTACAGACCAGACAGACTTACCCCCACCTCTACAGAGCAGACAGACTTACCCCCACACACCACCTCTACAGACCCGACAGACTTACCCCCACACACCACCTCTACAGACCAGACAGACTTACCCCTACACACCACCTCTACAGAGCAGACAGACTTACCCCCACACACCACCTCTACAGAGCAGACAGACTTACCGCGCTGGCGTCGACATCACTGTGCACCGCCACTGTTTTGATACCCATCTTCTTACATGTTTTCATCACCTGCCAGAGACAATGAAGAAGACGTGTGATCAGCTTCTATTCAATACATCAATAATAATAATAATAGTCTATAATGTTTACTAGGTGCTATAGACCTGCTATAGGCGCAGTAGAGAGATGAGACACGGTGTAGCTTAGGAGGGCTTTCATCCTGTCTCTCTGTCTTTTAACCTGAGAACCGGTGATGCTTAGTTAACACACAGTCTTACCCTGCAGGCGATCTCTCCTCTGTTTGCAATAAGGATCTTATCAAAGGTCTAGTAGGGTGAAAGGGAAGAAAGAGATTAGTTTGGGAACTCATTGTCACAACAAATCATTTGCTCCTGTGTGTGTGTGTGTGTGTGTGTGTGTGTGTGTGTGTGTGTACCAGTAAACACGTAGAAACACAGTAAGTGAAAGCGTCTGGTTCTGTCAGTCTTTCCGTTCCTCTGGTCTGAACACCTTATTAAATGAAACGTCTTTCCTCTGTCCCCTCTCCCCCCCCACTCACAGCTCAACCCCCTGCCTGTCCTACTGCTAAACACTATGGCCAGAGGCAAGGTTGGCGGTTTGAAGATGAAAGGACAAAGCTAGGAGGATGTGACATGTTGTTTATATTGGGGATGGAGGGAAATTAAGGTTTCCCCTTGTAACATTTAGAGAGAAAAGATAATACTCTGCTAGCAACAAATAAAATACATTCTGTGTGACTCAGGTTCATGTTGACAAACCTCCACAAGTCATGACAAAGTACTGTTTTTAAATCAGAGGTCTGTCAACAAAAATTACTGCTTTTAATCAGAGGTCTGTCAACACAAAGTACTGTATTTAATTTCAATACAGAACTACTCCTATCCTTCCTGGCATCATGTGACAACCCTGCACCCAGTGAGCCATACTACTCCTATCCTTCCTGGCATCATGTGACAACCCTGCACCCAGTGAGCCATACTACTCCTATCCTTCCTGGCATCATGTGACAACCCTGCACCCAGTGAGCCATACTACTCCTATCCTTCCTGGCATCATGTGACAACCCTGCACCCAGTGAGCCATACTACTCCTATCCTTCCTGGCATCATGTGACAACCCTGCACCCAGTGAGCCATACTACTCCTATCCTTCCTGGCATCATGTGACAACCCTGCACCCAGTGAGCCATACCACTCCTATCCTTCCTGGCATCATGTGACAACCCTGCACCCAGTGAGCCATACTACTCCTATCCTTCCTGGCATCATGTGACAACCCTGCACCCAGTGAGCCATACCACTCCTATCCTTCCTGGCATCATGTGACAACCCTGCACCCAGTGAGCCATACTACTCCTATCCTTCCTGGCATCATGTGACAACCCTGCACCCAGTGAGCCATACTACTCCTATCCTTCCCTGCATCATGTGACAACCCTGCACCCAGTGAGCCATACTACTCCTATCCTTCCCTGCATCATGTGACAACCCTGCACCCAGTGAGCCATACTACTCCTATCCTTCCTGGCATCATGTGACAACCCTGCACCCAGTGAGCCATACTACTCCTATCCTTCCTGGCATCATGTGACAACCGTGCACCCAGTGAGCCATACTACTCCTATCCCTCCTGGCATCATGTGACAACCCTGCACCCAGTGAGCCATACCACTCCTATCCAATGTTCCCTCTATACTCCAGACGCTGACGCAAGAGACTAAACTACACTGAGTTCACCCCATTAGTTTGCACTACAGGGCCTTTGGAAAGTATTCAGACCCCTCGACTTTTTCCACATTTTGTTACATTACAGCCTTATTCTAAAATGGATTCAATAAGATTTTTTTAAATCCTCAGCATCTACATGCATTGCCCCATAATGAAACAGAGAAAAAAGTTTTTGAAATGTTTGCAAATTTATCATTTATTTTAAAAACAAATAGCTTATTAGTATTCAGATCCTTCGTTATGAGACTCGACATTGAGCTCAGGTGCATCCTGTTAACATTGATCATCCTTGAGATGTTTCTACAACTTGAGTGGAGTCCACCTGGGGTAAATTCAATGCATTGGACATGATTTGGAAAGGCATATACCTATTTATATAAGGTCCCACAGTTGACAGTGCATGTCAGAGCAAAAACCAAGCCATGAGGTCGAAGGAATTGTCCGTAGAGCTCCGAGACAGGATTGTGTCGAGGCACAGATCTGGGGAAGTTAACCAAAACATTCCTGCAGCAATTAAGGTCCCCAAGAACATAGTGGCCTCCATCATTCTTAGCCTCCATCATAGATCTGGCCGCCCGGCCAAACTGATCAATCGGGGGAGAAGGGCCTTGGTCGGGGAGGTGACCAAGAACCCGATGGTCACTCTGACAGAGCTCCAGAGATCCTCTGTGGAGATGGGAGAACCTTCTGGAAGGACAACCATCTTTGCAGCACTCCACCAATCAGGCCTTAATGGTAGAGTGGCCAGACAGAAGCTACTCCTCAGTAAAAGGCACATGACTGCCCACTTTGAGTTTGCCAAAAGGTACCTAAACACTTTCAGACCATGAGAAACAAGATTCTCTGGTCTGATGAAACCAAGATTGAACTCTTTGGCCTGAATGTTAAGCATCACTTCTGGAGGAAACCTGGCACCATCCCTACAGTGAAGCACGGAGGTGGCAGCATCATGTCTGGAGGAAACCTGGCACCATCCCTACGGTGAAGCATGGAGGTGGCAGCATCATGCTTTGGGGATGTTTTTCAGTGGCAGGGACTGAGAGATTCTTCAAATAGCCACTTTTTGCCTCAATGACAATACCACCCATACCTTATCACAACACAACTGACTGGCTCAAACGCATTAAGGAAAGAAATTCTACAAATTAACTTTTAAGGCGGCAAACCTGTTCATTGAAATGCATTCCAGGTGACTACCTCATGAATCTGGTTGAGAGAATGCCAAGAGTGTACAAAGCTGTCATCAAGGCAAAGGGTGGCTACTTTGAAGAATCTCAAATATAAAATCTATTTTGATTTGTTTAACACTTTTTCGGTTACTACATGATTCCATGTGTTATTTCATAGTTTTGATGTCTTCAATATTATTCTACAATGTAGAAAATTGTCAAAAATAAAGAAAAACCCTTGAATGAGGCGGTGTTGTACAACTTTTGACCAGTAGTGTATGTAAATGTGATTTCAGTTTCTTTATTTATTTTTTAAATTAGCAAAACAAATTCTACTGTTTTTGCTTTGTCATTATGGGGTATTGTGTGTATATTGATGGGGGGGGGGGATGATTTAATCCATTTAGAATATGGTTGTAATGTAACAAAATGTGGAAAAAGTCAAGGGGTCTCAATACTTTCCGAAGGAAAAAGTATTTTTCTGTGATCGAATCAACATTATATCAGCCCCTTTTCAACGCAACAAGCCAAAACAAATCTAACTTTGCAAGATTTAGTCTGTGATGTTGTAGGCAGAGCTGGAGCACATCGGAGTAGAATTCTATTGGCCCATGAGCCGTCTTTCAATCCCCTGTAGGATATATATCAAAAGCTATTTGCATGTTTAAATGTTATGGGATTTGCTCCATTGGTTTTGTCGGTAGGCCTACATTATGCTCCAATAGCATGTCTGTCTAAAACTGTAAGGGTACAGCCTCTGTTCACTGTAAACGCTCGCCGGACGCTCGCCTGAAATGTGCTCAGTGCCTCCCCATTGGTCCTAGCCTTCCATGCATCCTTGTGACAGCCCTGCACCCTGTGAATCATATGTTACCTTCTCATTGGAATCATAAACAGTGGAGTACTGGACTCGACTGGACGCCACACAGCATCTGGACTGGAAAGAGGCATGCTGCGGGGAAACATTTCAGAAACATGAACGTTATAGTACCATCATAAACACCACTCTTCGCTATTCTTTATAATGGACACATGCCGAACATCACAAAGAGGTGAAGGTTAAACGTGATGGCAGCGGTGTTGTTTCTATTACACCAACAGCGCCCAGTATTGCTGAGCTGGAACGAAGGCATATCCCGATATTACGATTGCTGTTCAGGTCACAACGTTACATTCAAGGACAGTTTTTCATTCAAAGACGGTTATATTTAGTCATGTGGTGAAGGTTCGACCAGTTCAGGATTGTGTTATATTTACGCTTTGACATTGACAGAGGAGGAACGGACGAAGCTGTACATTCTCTAATACGAATAACTTAAACATTTATACCGCGAAATTAAACATTTAAATGTCAGAGTAGAGAATGCTTACATCTTACAAACTTCAAAAGAAGAGAGACGGCTTGAGAGAAGGTGTGTGAGTGACAGGCAGACTTGCTAGCTTGGCAGGCTAGCGAACAGATGTCCGATTGTGTGGTGCTAGAAACTTGCATTAAAAGGCATAGATTGTCGGATGTTTCGGTTTTGCAAGAGCTCTTCGTGAATTTCAAATAACTAGCTACAAGATTAAGTTTACAATAACTGACAGCTCACCTTAGCAACAAGCAAAACTCTTCGCAGGGTTGAAGTGATCATGTACGCCGCCATGTCTGTCCGGGTTGAGGGGAGTAGTGACGTATGTAGTGACGTATGACAGGGGAGTGTGCTCCGTCTTCCAATCAAATCGAGTAACCGGACGTAGAAGTACGTACGTAGAAGGACGTCGGTAGAGCTTGAGGGTTTTCAATGTATTTAGACTGAATGGACCATACAGTAGAGCCTACTTTTATAATGCAAAGCCTCGTCTTACTTCTTTGTCCATCTGTTTTCTCACCTTCTCGCCTGTTTTCCTACCTTTTCAAATGATATGAACAACAATGATGTTGAATATTATCAACATAGTAGGTATTTCGAGTGACATTTGGAATTTGTGGACTTGTACAGAGATAAGCCTAGAAGAAATCCATTATTCCTATATTTTCATAATGTAATTGTAGTGTCATACAGTAGAATACAGTCATGTACAATATCAATGTATCTTCATTATTCTCTGGAAATGGGGAAGAAATCTATAAAAACTGAAATGATGGAATTAGGTCTATATCTGGGTTGGCCTATAGACTTCTTTCCCCAACTCTTTAACCGTTCTTTCCTGTTGTATCGTCTCTCGTTATTGTCCACTGCAATGACAGGAATAAAATCAGAACACAGCAGGCCGTGTAAACTCCAACCTGTAAGAAATGACTGGCGCGGTGTTAAAATACTCATGCGATGTAAATTTAGTGTCAGGTACACGGTATGTTATCCTCGCTGATTTTACTCGTGTAAAATACAGTCATGTACAATATTTTTTGGTTTGTTTTTAAAATGGTCGAATTAATAAACTAAAGGGGTCTCATTTCAATGACCTTTTTTTTAAACGAACAAACATGAAATAACAAAACAAGTTGTATTTCTCATTAAACAATAGTTTGGTGGCGATCAATCCAAGTTGTCCAGCCATATTAAGGATAAAGTAATCCCTTCTCCACATAAATAATGAATCATTGAATTGATGATTCTGAACAATAGACGCATGATAATTTATGCATAAATGTAATTTATTATCTTACATATCAGTAGGGCACATATACAATTTAGACTTGTATACATTCCATATCATACTTGTTGGTGCAGGGAGCGTTCAAACTGAACTTTCTTTTAATGCAAAACATTTACAGAGAGACACGAATTTAAAAAAGGAATTAAGACAGGCATTTTTAAACATCACATTCATTTTACTAACACGTTTGTTAACATAATATAGACTTACAGAAAAACAACACAGCAACTTTATTTTTTATATAAATTATGTCTCAACGGGGCATCTCAAGAGGTCGTTCATGGAGGACAACGCATCAACCTGTTCAACTTCAACAAAAAACTTGTTTCCAATTTTTTTTTTTTTATGTGCACAATTAAACTAAGGTTAACTTTGGCACTTATTTAAAATACTTTTAAATATGTCATGTTCAGTCTCAAAACTCCCAATCAACTATAAAAATAACCGATCTCAAAATGACAACGAAAGACTGATAATTAAACAACCATCGAAAGAAAAATAACGTTTGTTTTTTATATAAGAGATTTTCTTCTTTGGCTTCCAATGTTTTAGTGCAACGTTCTTGATTCATATTTCAATCGCGCGTAAAAGCGTCCATTTAGGCCAGTCAGATGCTCATTGTATTTGTTGCCTGTTTTTCCTTCATTTTTTTTTGCCGTCGTTTTCCCGTTAGTCTTGAGTGTGGTCCTCAGACATACCACTCACTGAAGTTGGACGAGAGGTTGCTGTGTCCGCTACCGAGGACCGCAGAGTCCGGGGACATGGTGCTCTGGGTCTCCGAAGCTGGGGACACTAAACTCGGGGGCGTCGAGGACTCATATCCGCTGCTGGCTCCGGGCGAAGTGTCTGCTACTGACAACGAATCATGCACCTAAAATAAATCAAAACAAATCTGTCAAAAAACACTCCCTAAAAGATGACCACAATTTCGGCACAAAAGTCCCCACAATTTTGTCACAGAACAAAGTTGTCCAGGACAAGTATATTTTGGTAAAGACAGAAAACTGACCTTCATATGTTTTCTCAGAGAGCTGGGGTGTGTGTAGGACTTGACACACTTCTTGCACAGATAGGGCTTGTCAGACGTGTGAACGTGCAGGTGTTTCTTGCGGTCACTGCTGTTGGCGAAGCGTCTGTCGCAGCCGAAGAAATCACACATGAACGGTTTCTCCCCTGGAGGAGAACAGAAGGAGGGGATTAGTTGAAATGTGTTTGTTGGTTTAAATACAGTCACAGTTGTTTTCAAATATCTGATACGATTTAGTTATAGGCCCCGCCGATAAAACCCTAAGCACATCAACAAATAAAAACATGGGAGAGTTATGAATCCTTTTTGAAGGACACAGGCAGTACACCAGCCTGGGGACACTTACCTATACACTTTATAAACAACCTCACTTCATACAAAACTCAAATCAGATGTCTAAAACTGACGTTTATATCCATGAGATATTCAACCTGCAGACATCAAATCAAAATTAAATCAAACTTTATTTGTCACATACAACAAGTGTAGACTTTACCGTGAAATGCTTACTTACAAGCTCTTAACCAACAGCGCAGTTCAAGAAGAGTTAAGAAAATATTTACCAAATTAACTAAAGTAAAACAAATATATAAAAAGTAAAACAACATAACAATAATGAGGCTATATTTCGTTTTAAATTACCTGTGTGAGTTCTCTTGTGTATCTTCAAGTTCTCAGAGCGCGCAAAGACCTTGCTGCACGCGGGGAACGGACACGCGAAAGGCTTCTCTCCAGTGTGCACCCGAATATGATTCACCAGCTTGTATTTGGCCTTGAACGATTTGTTCTCGCGTGGGCACTCTTCCCAGAAGCAGGTGTGGCTACTCTGCTCGGGCCCACCGACGTGCTCCACGGAGACGTGCGTAACCAGCTCGTGCATGGTTCCGTAAGTCTTGCCACAGCACCGGCTCGCCCCGCCGGGCTGGTCCGGGTCTATCCACTTGCAGATCAACTCTTGCTTGATGCACTGCTGCCGCATGAAGCGGAAGAACGCGGCTGGGTGATGATGGTGGTGAGCTGCCATGCCCATGTTGTGACCCATGGCCCCATATTGGCCGTAAGGATCGCTCCTTGGACCGGAAACTTGGTGATACTGGTCCGCTCTCCCGAATACCTCCCCTGGTAGCCCCAACCGGCCGCCCAGCACGTTAGCAGAGCTGTGGTGCTGGTCGTGCATCCCGGGAAAGAGGAGGTGTCCATGCCCGTGGCCCTGGCCCTCTACGTGTGAGTGATGGATAGACCCAGCCATAGTCCTAAGGAGAGAGTGCTGATCGCTAGCAGGGGAAGAGTCTCCGAATCCCCGGTTACGCAGGATAAAGTCCCGTGTGGAGTTGGCGTAGGATGGGCCATACCCGGGTCCCTGGCTGGCGATGTGGACCGACTCCATAAAGCTGGGGTCTCTCTCCTGCATCTCGACTGGTGAATGCGCTGAGTGGTGCCTTTGGAACGCGCTCGCACTGACCCCTGAGCCTGATTGCTGGTGACCTCCCTCCAACAGCATCACAGCACGAGCCTGGGCTCAAAGTAAATATGTGAACTGTAGGCGTGCGTAGAAAGCGGTTGAAGAAGTGTCCAAAAGCTCTAAATAAAAATATGTTTCTTTCTCAAATGAGGACTCAATATCTTGCCGCAAAACACATTCCAGATAATTCCTCAGCACCCCAAGGAGAAAAAACTTCCCCAAGCTGTGAATGAATAGTTTTGCAGGAGTCTCAACAGGAATGTGGCAGGTCATTTACCCGGGAATGAATAAAGGTCTTGTGGTAAATGTTCAGAATGCTGTTTGTAAGTATGACTGTTCACTACAACGTGAAAATGCTTATCCCGGGGTCTTCAAAGGGCACTTCTTACCTCCCCTTTTTACAGAACCCCGGGTGTTCACCAAACGCACTCTAATTGGCCACTGCAGCTCATCCCGATCCCAGCCATTCCACCAATTACAGGCAAGCGTCTCATGACTAATCGATGTTTGCTCCGCCCATGTTTTATTACTTTGGAAAGTCTTAACGGGAAAATGACAAATGTTAGGTGAAATCCTGAAAGTGAAACCAGTCACTTCCTTTACGTTGCTTGAATGCTGAATAGTGACGGGGGAAAAAATATGCATTCAGTTGTGTGGAAAGTATATATTTTCACTCACACAACACACACACAAGCGTTTATTAATAGATTTTGCAAGCTAACCATATGTTATGTCAGATCAAAGCTAACATCTGTTTTAACTGATGCACCTCAGCCAAACAATTTCATTAGGCCTAAATAAACCCCCCCCAGGGAGATTTATGTTTCAAGTGAATAAAATGGATTTACAGCAAGGAGAAGAATGACCCCCCCCCCCCCCCAAAAAAAAAAAAAAAGTTCCATTGCTCCATGGTTACAGTTACGCACGGCCCTACCTCTTTTGTCCCGCTGGAAACACCACAGGAGTGAGTCGAGTTCAAATGCAGCCCTGCAGCCCTGGGTTGGAGGGAAAAAACAACCTTTCAGTCTTAGAGAATGAAGTGTCTCTGTGGAAACGTAAAACATTAACCCTGTCCTGTTAGAGGCGCGGAGGAAGATACAACAAAACAGCTATATAGGACCAAAATACAATTGCAAATGTTTGAAATCCGATTCCAAATTATTAGCAGAATCTTCAAGACTTTTCATTTTGGAACCTGACATGGCATCCCATGTCCCTTACTATCCACTGAATGTGTCAAACCATATATAGAATGAAAAGTGGATATTCTAAATAAATATTTGATATTCTATTGCGAATTCAATTATGTGACAAATGCCCAAGGAAAAGTTTAATTTCTTACAATTCCACGTTTTACATTTAGTAAATATATGGTTGTGGCCACAACTATCAAATTATTTAGATAGAAAGGATACAGTTTATAACAAAATCAAACGTGGCAAAAGAAAACAACGTTTATTTTTGCTAATCGGCGGAGGAAAAAACCCATCAACCAACATGGATTAAATTTGAAGTAAATCTGTCTTCTCATGATAGGCTATAGAGGGCATTGACATTATGCATATGTAGTCCCGGCCTATAGATGCCACAGATGTTCACTTGGCGAGCGTCCTCGTGCTTACCACTGGGGGGCGCATCTCAATAATTCCGAGTATATTCCCATCTCCTTTCCTTCGAATCCACTGATCTGAAAAGACTGGAGTGAGGAAATAAATCACCTTCATCCGCCATATTGCTTTCTTCTGTTTTCCAAATCAGTGCCGCCTGAGCTGAAGGAATAGGTGATGAAGAGAGGACGCCATTTTACACCATTGGGATACGGTCATAGATCTGCCAGTTTTTCCTTACAACTATGTGGGGACGGACCACCTGGTTCTAACCGGGTTTACGGCCAATTTGCAGAATATGCCTCATGCTCCTCGGTAGTCCAAAACCTGGGCGGACCGCGTTAAGATCAACGTGGTTTCCCCAAATCAGCGCAGTTTCTATCTGCAGCTGCAGGAAGCATAAAGGACATAGAAAGGCAAGACAGCCAGCCCGAGGCCCGTCTCTACTACCATGCAGCGGCCGGGTGGTCGCCATCGCCACAATGGCCACTCTCTGCTCCGCAATAACAATTCCATGATCTCATACATCGCTTCTCCTTCACCGCGCGCTTCCACCACGGGCGCCTATGCGGAATACTCCACCAACAACAACAGGCCGATAAAGCCCGAGCTCGTCTGCAAATGGACGGACCACGAGCACCGTGACCGAACTTCAAAACAAAGGATATGCGACCAAACTTTCAGCTCCATGCACGAGCTGGTGGACCACGTAAGCACCGAGCACGTCGCTGGGCTCGAGCCCCTGAGCCATGTTTGTATGTGGGAAGAATGCCTGAGAGAAGGAAAGGCGTTTAAAGCCAAATATAAACTGATAAACCACATCAGGGTACACACTGGGGAGAAACCGTTCTCCTGCACTTTCCCAGACTGCGGGAAAGTGTTTGCTCGGTCGGAAAACCTCAAGATTCACACGCGCACGCACACAGGTATGTAGATTATGTTCCATAAAGGACACTGGGAATGCCAACAAAGAACCTACCCTTTCGTCTGCTTCATTCCATAGTGAAAGGTTATGCTATTCTACATGGCGTCATTGGGCCTATACTAAAAGTAAACAATGGGACAACATTTCAGATGTATATACAGTAGGTTAGTCACTGCTTGCCAGACAGGCAGAGCACGTCATCATGTTGACATGTTCCACACACAGTCCTATTCAGGAAGTAGCCTGTTTGTGGAGTAGTAGACTACACTGTGTGGTGAGGTTTGGCCATTGACAAGAAGTGAAGGTCCTTTTGAAGGGAAGGTCCAGGGAAGCCAGCTGTAGAAAAGGGACATTGTTCTCAGTCAGTGAAGTGACACTGTTTGACATATTTCATGCAGCTACATCAACTTGAGGTTGACAGATGGAGCACAGTACACAGGGTAGGGTGGAGCACGGTACACAGGGTAGGGTGGAGCACGGTACACAGGGTAGGGTGGAGCACGGTACACAGGGTAGGGTGGAATGCGGTACACAGGGTAGGGTGGAGCACGGTACACAGGGTAGGGTGGAACGCGGTACACAGGGTAGGGTGGAATGCGGTACACAGGGTAGGGTGGAGCACGGTACACAGGGTAGGGTGGAATGCGGTACACAGGGTAGGGTGGAGCACGGTACACAGGGTAGGGTGGAACGCGGTACACAGGGTAGGGTGGAACGCGGTACACAGGGTAGGGTGGAATGCGGTACACAGGGTAGGGTGGAGCGCGGTACACAGGGTAGGGTGGAACGTGGTACACAGGGTAGGGTGGAACGCGGTACACAGGGTAGGGTGGAGCACGGTACACAGGGTAGGGTGGAGCACGGTACACAGGGTAGGGTGGAGCACGGTACACAGGGTAGGGTGGAACGCGGTACACAGGGTAGGTTGGAGCACGGTACACAGGGTAGGGTGGAGCGCGGTACACAGGGTAGGGTGGAGCGCGGTACACAGGGTAGGGTGGAGCGTGGTACACAGGGTAGGGTGGAGCGCTGTAATCACGGTAGGGTGGAGCGCGGTACACAGGGTAGGGTGGAGCGCGTAATCACGGTAGGGTGGAGCGCGGTACACAGGGTAGGGTGGAGCGCGGTACACAGGGTAGGGTGGAGCGCGGTACACAGGGTAGGGTGGAGCGCGGTACACAGGGTAGGGTGGAGCGCGGTACACAGGGTAGGGTGGAGCGCGGTACACAGGGTAGGGTGGAGCGCGGTACACAGGGTAGGGTGGAGCGCGGTACACAGGGTAGGGTGGAGCGCGGTACACAGGGTAGGGTGGAGCGCGGTACACAGGGTAGGGTGGAGCGCGGTACACAGGGTAGGGTGGAGCGCGGTAATCATGGTAGGGTGGAGCGCGGTACACAGGGTAGGGTGGAGCACGGTACACAGGGTAGGGTGGAGCACGGTACACAGGGTAGGGTGGATGGGTAGGGTGGAGCGCGGTACACAGGGTAGGGTGGAGCACGGTACACAGGGTAGGGTGGAGCGCGGTACACAGGGTAGGGTGGATGGGTAGGGTGGAGCGCGGTACACAGGGTAGGGTGGAGCACGGTACACAGGGTAGGGTGGAGCGCGGTACACAGGGTAGGGTGGATGGGTAGGGTGGAGCGCGGTACACAGGGTAGGGTGGAGCACGGTACACAGGGTAGGGTGGAGCGCGGTACACAGGGTAGGGTGGATGGGTAGGGTGGAGCGCGGTACACAGGGTAGGGTGGATGGGTAGGGTGGAGCGCGGTACACAGGGTAGGGTGGAGCGCGGTACACAGGGTAGGGTGGAGCGCGGTACACTGGGTAGGG
Organism: Oncorhynchus mykiss; assembly: GCF_013265735.2. Lineage (NCBI taxonomy): Eukaryota > Metazoa > Chordata > Actinopteri > Salmoniformes > Salmonidae > Oncorhynchus > Oncorhynchus mykiss. Next base: position 894,263 of record NC_048571.1, on the reverse strand, counting down.
TGGAGCGCGGTACACAGGGTAGGGTGGAGCGCGGTACACAGGGTAGGGTGGAGCGCGGTACACAGGGTAGGGTGGAGCGCGGTAATCACGGTAGGGTGGAGCGCGGTACACAGGGTAGGGTGGAGCGCGGTACACAGGGTAGGGTGGAGCGCGGTAATCACGGTAGGGTGGAGCGCGGTACACAGGGTAGGGTGGAGCGCGGTACACAGGGTAGGGTAGAACTTGTATGTTGTGTTGAAGATGTTTAGTCATGTGACTGATGTCATCATTCTATTTCCTCCCCCATAACACCTTTCACCTCTCTTTCTAGGTGAGAAGCCATTTCAGTGTGAGTTCCCCGGCTGCCTGCGGAAATTCGCCAACAGTAGTGACCGTAAGAAGCACTCGCAGGTTCACACCAGCGCCAAACCGTACGACTGCAAGTCCCACGGCTGCTTCAAGTCCTACACGCACCCCAGCTCCCTCAGAAAACACATGAAGATCCACCTCAACGCACTCAAGTCCTCTCCTACCTCCGAACCCATAGACCTGTCGTTCACAGGGATTCTTGGGAAACGTAGTTCCCGGGATTACGTAGCTTCACGGACTAACTGCTCGTCCTCCAGACTCTCGCTGGCTCCGACGGTGTCCAACATGAAGGAGTGGTACGTGTGTACCAGGACCACAGGTCAGGGACAGAACTACCTCCAACTCACAGCAGACCAGATCAAGTCAGAACCGTGCGGTGCTGATGAGGAGTATTATAACCCCACGTAGCAGGAGGCTTTGCATTAGGGACCGTGTCCACTACAATGGATCCTAAACACTAAGTATCAATATGGCCATGTGATTATTTAAAACTCTTATTATTATTATTATTATTATTTTAACCTTTTATTTAACTAGGCTAGTCAGTTAAGGACGAATTCTTATTTACAATGACGGCCTACCCCCGGCCCAAACCCGGACGACACTGGGCCAATTGTGCGCCGCCCTAGGGGACTCCCAATCACGGGCGGATATGATACAGCCTGGATTCGAACCAGGGACTGTAGTGACACAACTCCATGCACTGAGATGCAGTGCCTTAGACGGCTGCGCCACTCGGGAGCGATGAGCACAGCACACTTCCCCTGTCAATATGGAGATGGACAGATGTAATGGAGACTTACTGTATGTGTGAATGTCTGGGCCAGTGTTCATAATGAAGTGCCGTGTAAGAGTGCTGATCTGGGATCAGGTTAGCCTTTTAGATCATAATGAATACTAGAGAGAGGACCAGATCCAAGTGCTGATCTGGGATCAGGTTAGCCTTTTAGATCATAATGAATATTAGAGAGAGGACCAGATCCTAGTGCTGATCTGGGATCAGGTTAGCCTTTTAGATCATAATGAATACTAGAGAGCGGACCAGATCCTACTGCTGATCTGGGATCAGCACTCTGAGGCTCTTTATGAGTACAGGCCCTGATGTCCGTGTGTTATCTAATGAGAAGCCGTAGCCGTGAAATGTATTGCCATAAGAGATTAAAGACAACACCCCTCTGATTGACACCCAGGGGCCCGTATTCACAGAGCGTCTCAGAGTAGGAACGCTGATCTAGGATGTAAAAGACAAAACTGCTTTGTAAATACGGGGCCTGATCCGAGTTAGATTCTTAAAGATATTTGAGCTGCGCTTGATTTACTTATTGATGGAGTTGGCTCTTTTCTGATTGGTCCATTGGTTCCTGTTGATTGACTGTTTTTGGAGTTGGCACTTTTCTGATTGGTCCATTGGTTCCTGTTGATTGACTGTTTTTGGAGTTGGCTCTTTTCTGATTGGTCCATTGGTTCCTGTGCACCAGGCAAACTAAATCAAGCGCATCTCAAGTATTTGACAAATGTAATGGACTCATGTCTGGTTGTATAGCTACGCTACTGAAGCAGAGCGTTCGGTGTAGTAATGTAAACATGAAGGTACCTCCGAGACGGTTTGCTCCGTTCCAGTAACTGTCAGACAGGATCTCTAAAGACTACTTCCAATGGAAGAAATGGTTAACGTCCCCTTGACAGCAGCTCCGGCCCTATAGAAGCCATGTTATGATGTACTTAATGACTTGGGTGTAAAACCGTGATGGAGTTTCGTTGAATTCTGAATGTGAGAAACGTTGCCAGAACCTCACGATGAGTCACTCTGTTTACATGTGACTGTGCTGATCAGTGTGGTGGTCGTTGCTGTGTTGACTTACAGCGACGAGGTTTATTATATTTTCTGAACATTTTTATTATTGTGTTTTTAAATCTATTTTCTCAGCCTTTCATAGTGCCTCATTAAACCCTATTCCCACATTGATATGTCTATTGGTGAGCTGTTAATTACCACACAACAGATTCATCCTCTTATCTATGCTAATAACAGCTGATTTCAGTCAGACAAATATGTGTTCTATGTGGTCAAAGTGAATAGAAACTGTGTGTATAAATAATAATAAATACTCATAATTTCCCCCAGAAATAACACGTTGTCATTGCTTGTTTTTAAGCAGTATTGACAAGTGAATTCTATTGACTATATAAGGGGCTTCATCTTTTGTTCTGGGAAGCACCATGAATGGCCTTTCTCTGTTTCTATTCACTTTGAAAGTTGAAAATGCTACTTTCTCGTTTGCATTATATACAGGAAGTGCCTTTGTGAATGGTAGGAATCAACCAGATGAAGAGACTTGAGGAAAATAGTCCAACCTGACAGACCAACTCCAGCCGGTTGCAAGGCGCCTGTGGACCACAAGGCAGCTGCCAGTGGATGAGTAAGAGAGGGGCTTTTAACGTGGAACCTACCAGGGGAACCGCGTTCTGTTGTCCTAACAACACTGCTGAGATGAGTAAGAGAGGGCTTTTAACATGGAACCTACCGGGGGAACAGTGTTCTGTTGTCCTAACAACACTGCTGAGATGAGTAAGAGAGGGCTTTTAACATGGAACCTACCGGGGGAACAGTGTTCTGTTGTCCTAACAACACTGCTGATATGAGTAAGAGAGGGCTTTTAACGTGGAACCTACCGGGGGAACAGCGTTCTGTTGTCCTAACAACACTGCTGATATGAGTAAGAGAGGGCTTTTAACGTGGAACCTACCGGGGGAACAATGTTCTGTTGTCCTAACAACACTGCTGAGATGAGTAAGAGAGGGCTTTTAACATGGAACCTACCGGGGGAACAGTGTTCTGTTGTCCTAACAACACTGCTGAGATGAGTAAGAGAGGGCTTTTAACGTGGAACCTACCGGGGGAACATCGTTCTGTTGTCCTAACAACACTGCTGAGATGAGTAAGAGAGGGCTTTTAACGTGGAACATCGTTCTGTTGTCCTAACAACACTTCTTCCCCATTGTCTTATGTGGCTGATTGGAACGCTGACTGCAGATAAAGGGACATTCTTAGACCCGGTGACGCCACTCTGTCTCAGTGGACATAGTCTGGATCCTAAATCACACCTCCTTCCCTATACAGCCCATAGGAGTGGTTGAAAGTAGTGTACTATATTGGGGGCCATCTGAGATGAGCCCACAGCCTGCAAAGTGGGAAAGAGAAAATAGCATGTCCTTTAGTCCCCTATCAATTCTCCATCAGATAGCATGTCCTTTAGTCCCCTATCCATTCTCCATCAAATAGCATGTCCTTTAGTCCCCTATCCATTCTCCATCAAATAGCATGTCCTATAGTCCCCTATCCATTCTCCATCAAATAGCATGTCCTTTAGTCCTATCCATTCTCCATCAAATAGCATGTCCTTTAGTCCCCTATCCATTCTCCATCAAATAGCATGTCCTTTAGTCCCCTATCCATTCTCCTATCCATTCTCCATCAAATAGCATGTCCTTTAGTCCCCTATCCATTCTCCATCAAATAGCATGTCTTTAGTCCCCTATCCATTCTCCATCAAATAGCATGTCCTTTAGTCCCCTATCCATTCTCCATCAAATAGCATGTCCTTTAGTCCCCTATCCATTCTCCATCAAATAGCATGTCCTTTAGTCCCCTATCCATTCTCCATCAAATAGCATGTCCTTTAGTCCCCTATCCATTCTCCTATCCATTCTCCATCAAATAGCATGTCCTTTAGTCCCCTATCCATTCTCCATCAAATAGCATGTCTTTAGTCCCCTATCCATTCTCCATCAAATAGCATGTCCTTTAGTCCCCTATCCATTCTCCATCAAATAGCATGTCTTATAGTCCCCTATCCATTCTCCTATCCATTCTCCATCAAATAGCATGTCCTTTAGTCCCCTATCCAAAATCGATTCTCCTGTTACCATAGGGCCTAAGATACTCCTGTTGCCATAGATTCTACTGTTACCATAGGGCCTCAGATTCTCCTGTTACAATAGATACTCTTGTTCCCATAGATACCGCTGCTACCATAGGGCCTCAGATACTCCTGTTAGCATAGGGCCTCAGATACTCCTGTTAGCATAGGGCCTTAGATACTCCTGTTACCATAGATACTCCTGTTACCATGGGGCCTCAGATACTCCTGTTACTATGTGGCCTCAGATATCCTGTTACCATATATTCTACTGTTACCATAGGGCCTCAGATACTCCTGTTACCATGGGGCCTCAGCTACTCCTGTTACCATGGGGCCTCAGCTACTCCTGTTACCATGGGGCCTCAGCTACTTCTGTTACCATGGGGCCTAAGATACTCATGTTACCATAGATACTCCTGTTACCATAGAGCCTAAGATACTCCTGTTACCATAGATACTCCTGTTACAATAGGGTCTCAGATACTCCTGTTACCATAGATACTCCTGTTACCGTAGGGTCTCAGATTCTCCTGTTACCATAGATACTCATTTTACCATAGGGTCTCAGATAGTCCTGTTACCCTAGGGACTCAGATACTCCTGTTACCATAGATACTCCTGTTACTGGATGGCCTCAGATTCTCCTGTTACCATAGCTACTCCTGTTACCATAGAGCCTAAGATACTCATGTTACCATAGATACTCCTGTTACCATAGGGTCTCAGATACTCTTGTTACCATAGATTCTCCTGTTACCATGGGGCCTCAGATATTCCTGTTACCATAGATACTCCTGTTACCATAGGGTCTCAGATACTCTTGTTACCATAGATTCTCCTGTTACAATAGGGTCTCAGATACTCCTGTTACCATAGATACTCCTGTTACCATAAGGCCTCAGCTACTCCTGTTACTATGTGGCCTCAGATATCCTGTTACCATATATTCTACTGTTACCATAGGGCCTCAGATACTCCTGTTACCATGGGGCCTCAGCTACTCCTGTTACCATGGGGCCTCAGCTACTCCTGTTACCATGGGGCCTCAGATATGCCTGTTACCATAGGGCCTAAGATACTCATGTTACCATAGATACTCCTGTTACCATAGAGCCTAAGATACTCCTGTTACCATAGATACTCCTGTTACCATGGGGCTTCAGCTACTCCTGTTACAATGGGGCCTCAGATATGCCTGTTACCATAGGGCATAAGATACTCATGTTACCATAGATACTCCTGTTACCATAGAGCCTAAGATACTCCTGTTACCATAGATACTCCTGTTACCATGGGGCTTCAGCTACTCCTGTTACAATGTGGCCTCAGATATGCATGTTACCATAGGGCCTAAGATACTCTTGTTACCATAGGGTCTCAGATACTCTTGTTACCATAGATTCTCCTGTTACCATAGATTCTCCTGTTACCATAGATACTCATTTTACCATAGGGCCTCAGATACTCCTGTTACCATAGACACTCCTGTTACCATAGAGCCTCAGATACTCCTGTTACCATAGATACTCCTGTTACCATAAGGCCTCAGCTACTCCTGTTACCATAGATACTCCTGTTACCATAGATACTCCTGTTACAATAGGGTCTCAGATACTCCTGTTACCATAGATACTCCTGTTACCGTAGGGTCTCAGATTCTCCTGTTACCATAGATACTCATTTTACCATAGGGTCTCAGATAGTCCTGTTACCCTAGGGACTCAGATACTCCTGTTACCATAGATACTCCTGTTACTGGATGGCCTCAGATTCTCATGTTACCATAGCTACTCCTGTTACCATAGAGCCTAAGATACTCATGTTACCATAGATACTCCTGTTACCATAGGGTCTCAGATACTCTTGTTACCATAGATTCTCCTGTTACCATGGGGCCTCAGATATTCCTGTTACCATAGATACTCATGTTACCATAGATACTCCTGTTACAATAGGGTCTCAGATACTCCTGTTACCATAGATACTCCTGTTACGGTAGGGTCTCAGATTCTCCTATTACCATAGATACTCATTTTACCATAGGGTCTCAGATAGTCCTGTTACCCTAGGGTCTCAGATTCTCCTGTTACCATAGCTACTCATGTTACCATAGATACTCCTGTTACCATAGGGTCTCAGATACTCTTGTTACTATATATTCTCCTGTTACCATGGGGCCTCAGATATTCCTGTTACCATAGATACTCATTTTACCATAGGGTCTCAGATACTCCTGTTACCATAGATACTCATGTTACCATAGAGCCTAAGATCCTCCTGTTACAATAGATACTCCTGTTACCATAGGGTCTCAGATACTCCTGTTACCATAGATACTCCTGTTACCATAGGGTCTCAGATACTCCTGTTACTGTAGGGCCTCAGATTCTCCTGTTACCATAGATACTCCTTTTACCATAGGTACTCATTTTACCATAGGGTCTCAGATAGTCCTGTTACCCTAGGGTCTCAGATACTCCTGTTACCATAGATACTCCTGTTACCATAGGTACTCCTGTTACCATAGATACTCCTGTTACCATAGGGTCTCAGATACTCCTGTTACCATAGATGCTCCTGTTACCATAGATACTCCTGTTACCATAGGGTCTCAGATACTCCTGTTACCATAGATACTCCTGTTACCATAGATACTCCTGTTACCATAGATACTCCTGTTACCATAGGGTCTCAGATACTCTTGTTACCATAGATTCTCCTGTTACCATGGGGCCTCAGATATTCCTGTTACCATAGATACTCCTGTTACCATAGATACTCCTGTTACAATAGGGTTTCAGATACTCCTGTTACCATAGATACTCCTGTTACCATAGGGTCTCAGATACTCCTGTTACCATATATACTCCTGTTACGGTAGGGTCTCAGATTCTCCTATTACCATAGATACTCATTTTACCATAGGGTCTCAGATAGTCCTGTTACCCTAGGGTCTCAGATACTCCTGTTACCATAGATACTCCTGTTACTGGATGGCCTCAGATTCTCCTGTTACCATAGCTACTCATGTTACCATAGAGCCTAAGATCCTCCTGTTACAATAGATACTCCTGTTACCATAGGGTCTCAGATACTCCTGTTACCATAGATACTCCTGTTACCATAGGGTCTCAGATACTCCTGTTACTGTAGGGCCTCGGATTCTCCTGTTACCATAGATACTCCTTTTACCATAGGTACTCATTTTACCATAGGGTCTCAGATAGTCCTGTTACCCTAGGGTCTCAGATACTCCTGTTACCATAGATACTCCTGTTACCGTAGGGCCTCAGATTCTCCTGTTACCATAGATACTCCTGTTACCATAGGTACTCATTTTACCATAGGTTCTCAGATAGTCCTGTTACCCTAGGGTCTCAGATACTCCTGTTACCATAGATACTCCTGTTACCGTAGGGCCTCAGATTCTCCTGTTACCATAGATACTCCTGTTACCATAGATACTCCTGTTACCATAGGGTCTCAGATACTCCTGTTACCATAGATACTCCTGTTACCATAGATACTCCTGTTACCATAGGGTCTCAGATACTCCTGTTACCATAGATACTCCTGTTACCATAGATGCTCCTGTTACCATAGACACTCCTGTTACCATAGACACTCCTGTTACCACGGATACTCCTTTTACCATAGGTACTCATTTTACCATAGGGTCTCAGATAGTCCTGTTACCCTAGGGTCTCAGATACTCCTGTTACCATAGACACTCCTGTTACCATAGATACTCCTTTTACCATAGGTACTCATTTTACTATAGGGTCTCAGATAGTCCTGTTACCCTAGGGTCTCAGATACTCCTGTTACCATAGATACTCCTGTTACCGTAGGGCCTCAGATTCTCCTGTTACCATAGATACTCCTGTTACCATAGGTACTCATTTTACCATAGGTTCTCAGATAGTCCTGTTACCCTAGGGTCTCAGATACTCCTGTTACCATAGATACTCCTGTTACCGTAGGGCCTCAGATTCTCCTGTTACCATAGATACTCCTGTTACCATAGATACTCCTGTTACCATAGGGTCTCAGATACTCCTGTTACCATAGATACTCCTGTTACCATAGATACTCCTGTTACCATAGGGTCTCAGATACTCCTGTTACCATAGATACTCCTGTTACCATAGATGCTCCTGTTACCATAGACACTCCTGTTACCATAGACACTCCTGTTACCATAGACACTCCTGTTACCATGGGGCCTCAGATATTCCGGATCGGTGGAGTTAAATACCTGTCTATATGTGCTGCTGGTACCTCTGTTCTGACCTGGGATTTAATTACATCACAAAGGTTCATCAAAAATAGTATCAAGAAAGCACACAAAACAAAAAGAAATCCACGTTGAGTTTATCTAACTCGCTAAGATCGTCTCAGAGAGAGACATGTTTCATGCTCTGTCACAGTATTTCTCAGAGGTCTGTGTGTGTGTGTGTGTGATTTGCTCAGCAAGAATTTGGAGAAGGAGGGGTGTGTTGGAGGTTGACTAATGCTTATTATCAGTCAATAAACCCTTCAGTAAAACAAGAGACAGAGACACAGAGAAATAGAGAGACAGAGACACAGAGAAAGAGAGAGAGAGACACAGAGAGAGAGACACAGAGACAGAGACAGACACAGAGAGAGAGAGACAGAGACACAGAGAGAGAGACAGAGACACAGAGAGAGAGACAGAGACACAGAGAGAGAGACACAGAGACACAGAGAGAGAGAGACAGAGACACTGAGAGAGACACAGAGATAGACACAGAGAGAGAGACAGAGAGAGAGAGACAGGATAATGAAATACTTAGATTGAGGAGAACAGGAGAGCTCCTCCATTAGAGTCAAGCCAACCATGACACCCCTCTCCAGAGAGATGGAGAGAAGAGGAAATCAAAGAAAGAGGGGTTAACAGTGGTGGGAACAGTCCCAGTTGACCCCTCAACCCTCTTATTCTTTAAAGGAGAACACTTGTAATCCACAGGTCAGCGTTCGTGTCTTCATTTGGGATTATCCAAAACCTTAAAGACATTGTGATAAAGACACCCCAGAAACAAATAAACACCAGACATGACAACTGAAGTTGGTAGGAATCGGGCCGGGCACGAACTGGCCACCGGGCCGGGCACGAACTGGCCACCGGGCAGGGCACGGACAGGCCACCGGGCAGGGCACGGACTGGCCACCGGACAGGGCACGAACTGGCCACCGGGCAGTTGTGGGCCTGTCTACATTGTATTTTTTTTTGCGCAGAATGACTAGGACCTGTGTGTTATCAATATCTGGGCTGATTTCTGGTCCCAGTCGGACCCTGGATCGGGCGTCTCATTGAATCTGCATCTGAGTGTGGAAGACAGAAACGTTGCCGCCTCTCTACCGGTAATGAATGTTGTTAAGAAATACCTCTCCCTAATGGCTTCCACCTTTCTCCTATAAAACACCAGCATCAGAAGGCTGTGGCGGACACACACACACACACACACACACACACACACACACACACACACACACACACACACACACACACACACACACACACACACACACACACACACACCTTCCCCCTTCCCCGTCACAAGGCTCACAGTCAGACCCATACCTCCCAGAGGACTTGGTTGTGTGTGTGTGTGTCTGTGTGTGTGTGTGTCTGTGTGTTTCTCCCAGAGGACTTTGTTGTGTGTGTGTGTGTGTCTCCCAGAGGATTTTGTTGTGTGTGTCTGTGTGTGTGTGTGTCTCCCAGAGGACTTTGTTGTGTGTGTGTGTGTCTCCCAGAGGACATTGTTGTGTGTGTGTGTGTGTCCCAGAGGACTTTGTTGTGTGTGTCTGTGTGTGTGTGTGTGTCTCCCAGAGGACGTGGTTGTGTGTGTGTGTACCTCCCAGAGGACATGGTTGTGTGTGTGTACCTCCCAGAGGACGTGGTTGTGTGTCTGTGTGTGTGTGTGTGTCTCCCAGAGAACGTGGTTGTGTGTGTGTGTGTGTGTGTGTGTGTGTACCTCCCAGAGGACTTTACTAGCTATAAAACATCAGTGAAACAATAAGAGCCGTGCTACAGCAGCGTCCTGGGGCAGCAGCAGGCCTTGCTGAACTCCACTATAATCAGGGGAAACAGGCAGGCTGTGTGACGACTACACACTGATGTGAAACAGTCAGGGATCTGTTTAGGGAGGTAGTTAGTCAGGGCTCACAGGGACCTCTGTGTGTTCACATAGGTAGGTAGTTAGTCAGGGCTCTGTGTGTTCACAGAGGTAGGTAGTTAGTCAGGGCTCACAGGGATCTCTGTGTGTTCACATAGGTAGGTAGTTAGTCAGGGCTCTGTGTGTTCACAGAGGTAGGTAGTTAGTCAGGGCTCACAGGGACCTCTGTGTGTTCACAGGGGTAGGTAGTTAGTCAGGGCTCTGTGTGTTCACAGAGGTAGGTAGTTAGTCAGGGCTCACAGGGATCTCTGTGTGTTCACATAGGTAGGTAGTTAGTCAGGGCTCTGTGTGTTCACAGAGGTAGGTAGTTAGTCAGGGCTCACAGGGACCTCTGTGTGTTCACAGAGGTGGGTAGTTAGTCAGGGCTCTGTGTGTTCACAGAGGTAGGTAGTGAGTCAGGGCTCACAGGGATCTCTGTGTGTTCACAGAGGTAGGTAGTTAGTCAGGGCTCTGTGTGTTCACAGAGGTAGTTACACTGATCTGAGGTAGGTACAGAGGTAGTTACACTGATCTTACACTGATCTGAGGTAGGTACAGAGGTAGTTACACTGATCTTACACTGATCTGAGGTTGCTTGCATCTGGGTTCCAGGAAATGAGTGCCTTTTGCATCCCTTTGCTATGTTAAGTCAAAAGTGTATTTATTCTACAAGCCTGTTATATTAAATGAAGAGCCCTTTACTGACGACCCCCCTGAAGACATGTTAACTCACCTCTCCCCACACTGTGTCCAGGTGTTCTCCATCATGGGAAAGCCCTGTCTCCAGGTGTTCTCCATCCTGGTAAAGCCCTGAAGACATGTTAACCCACCTCACCCCACACTGTCTCCAGGTGTTCTCCATCATGGTAAAGCCCTGTCTCCAGGTGTTCTCCATCATGAGAAAGCCCTGTCTCCAGGTGTTCTCCATCATGGTAAAGCCCTGTCTCCAGGTGTTATCCATCATGGGAAAGCCCTGTCTCCAGGTGTTCTCCATCATGGTAAAGCCCTGAAGACATGTTAACCCACCTCACACTGTCTCCAGGTGTTCTCCATCATGGTAAAGCCCTGAAGACATGTTAACCCACCTCACACTGTCTCCAGGTGTTCTCCATCATGGTAAAGCCCTGAAGACATGTTAACCCACCTCACACTGTCTCCAGGTGTTCTCCATCATGGTAAAGCCCTGGAGACATGTTAATCCACCTCATACTGTCTCCAGGTGTTCCCCTCTCCTCCCCTCTAACTCTACTCCCCTCTCCTCTCCTCTAACTCTCCTCTAACTCTCTCCTCTCCTCTAACTCTCTCCCCCCCTCTCCTCTCCTCTAACTCTAACCCTTATAACACATGACACCATTATTAATGAGGTTATTATAACACACAACACCATTATTAATGAGGTTATTATAACACGACACCATTATTAACAACAGGTTATTATAACACACTACACCATTATTAACAACAGGTTATTATAACACACAACACCATTATTAACAACAGGTTATTATAACACACTACACCATTATTAACAACAGGTTATTATAACACACAACACCATTATTAACAACAGGTTATTATAACACACAACACCATTATTAATGAGGTTATTATAACACATGACACCATTATTAACAACAGGTTATTATAACACACTACACCATTATTAATGAGGTTATTATAACACACAAACACCATTATTAACAACAGGTTATTATAACACACTACACCATTATTAACAACAGGTTATTATAACACACAACACCATTATTAATGAGGTTATTATAACACATGACACCATTATTAACAACAGGTTATTATAACACACTACACCATTATTAATGAGGTTATTATAACACAATACACCATTATTAATGAGGTTATTATAACACATGACACCATTATTAATGAGGTTATTATAACACACTACACCATTATTAATGAGGTTATTATAACACACTACACCATTATTAATGAGGTTATTATAACACACAACACCATTATTAATGAGGTTATTATAACACATGACACCATTATTAACAACAGGTTATTATAACACACTACACCATTATTAACAACAGGTTATTATAACACACTACACCATTATTAACAACAGGTTATTATAACACACTACACCATTATTAATGAGGTTATTATATCACACTACACCATTATTAACAACAGGTTATTATAACACACTACACCATTATTAATGAGGTTATTATAACACACTACACCATTATTAATGAGGTTATTATAACACACTACACCATTATTAATGAGGTTATTATAACACACGACACCATTATTAATGAGGTTATTATAACACAATACACCATTATTAACAACAGGTTATTATGACACACTACACCATTATTAACAACAGGTTATTATATCATTGTAAGTACTGTTTTGTCGAACAAATGTATTGATAGCAAGATTCAAACAATTTTGAGAACAGGTAGCAAGACAGAAGCTTTCTCCCCCAGCTCTGTCTGTCTGTCTGTCTGTCTGTCTGTCTGTCTGTCTGTCTGTCTGTCTGTCTGTCTGTCTGTCTGTCTCTGTCTGTCTGTCTGTCTGTCTGTCTGTCTGTCTGTCTGTCTGTCTGTCTCTCTCTCTCAGCTGTAAGCACATTTGTCTCGTCTCCTTTCTAACTCTCTAATACAAAACATTTCCTATCAAACAGCCAGTTAGTTACACACATTGATCAGAAATAACAGAGAAGGTAAAGAGAAAGGAAGAGATTAAAGGGCCTGAGAGTGTTTGTGAGAGGATTCAGTGGAACGAGGGCACCGGGGTCAGCTCTTCAAAGTGAACTGCTTAAATTGACTTCAGGAAAACCCAATAACCAGATTGAGAAATCTGCTATGGAACACAGTGGCGTTCCGGAACCCCCATGGTGCTTCACGGAGCTTCATGAAGCCCCCCTAGTGTGGACAAAGAGACACCCCACACTCTGGAATCTGCTCTGAACACCCCCAGAACAGAGGGCCCAACTGTTCCCCGTCTGGGAGATTGGAGAGGGGGCCTGGGAGGAGAAAGGGCCTGGGGGGGAGGTTTGGGGGAGGGGGTAAAAGGGGTGAGGCAGACAGGCGTCTTTGGGGACTGGGGTGACCCTAAAACAATGATGTCCCCTGGATAGGCTGACGGAGAGGTAATAGACTGGTCTGTTGTTGTCTGAGTGATGGAGGGTCGAACCAAGGGGCTCCAGCTCAATACAGATAGCAGTGTTGAAGTCTGAGACTCAAGCCATTCCACACAGGTTGTATCTCTCTGGTCTCAACAACATAACCGTGGGGCAACACAGCTGTACAGTCACTGGGTTTCTACCTGATTCTCCTGAATGGAGACCTCTCCTCCCTTTCTAATGGCAACATGCCACAGTAGAACGTTAGCAATATTTATTTGCAGACATTCCTCCGTGCTAATTTCATCAGACGGATGGCAGGTTTCTAAGCAATCTGTAAAGAATGAATGTGGGTGTAAAAGTGACAGAGGGTCAGCTGTGTGACTGATCAGCAGGCGAGGAGAAAGAGGAGGAGTTAATACCGAGCTCAGAACAAGTAATGAGGAGCTGAGACAAAAGGAGCTTGAATAAAACCACAGAGCAGGAGAAAGGAGGAGGGAATGGCCTGGAGCTCCAGGAGTCATCAAAGATGAGACAGTCACACACAAAGAGATGAATGCTCTCTCTCTCTCTCTCTCTCTCTCTCTCTCTCTCTCTCTCTCTCTCTCTCTCTCTCTCTCTCTCTCTGTCTGTCTGTGTCTGTCTCTCTCTCTCCCTCTGTCTGTCTCTGTCTCTCTCTCTCTCTCTCCCTCTGTCTGTCTCTATCTCTCTCTCTCCCTCTGTCTCTCTCTCCCTCTGTCTCTATCTGTCTGGCTCTGTCTCTCTCTCTATCTGTCTGTCTCTGTCTCTCTCTGTCTCTATCTGTCTGTCTCTGTCTCTCTGTCTCGCTCTCCCTCTGTCTGTCTGTCTCTCTGTGTCTGTCTCTCTCCCTCTGTCTCTCTCCCTCTGTCTGTCTCTATCTGTCTGGCTCTGTCTCTCTCTGTCTCTCTCTCTCTGTCTCGCTCTGGCTCTGTCTCTCTCTGCCTCTGTCTCTCTCTGGCTCTGTCTCTCTCTCTGTCTCTGTCTCTCTCTGTCTCGCTCTGCCTCTCTCTCTCTGTCTCTGTCTCGCTCTGGCTCTGTTTCTCTCTGTCTCTCCCTCTCTCAAAATACCATCTCACCAGGAGGTTTTCATTCTTTAGAAATCATCAGTCAGTCAGCCATGACAGGAGCTTCTGTGGGAAGATGGCTGCCGTCTGTCCACCCTCGTTAAAAACGACCCATAAAACAATGACTGGTGTCTGTTGTTCAAATAAAGCTTCATCATCATCATCATCACCATCTTCATCATCATCACCATCGTCCTCTTCATACATCATCGAAGGTGTTTTCCCCCCAGTGAAATACAATGTGTGTGTGTGTGAGTGTGAGTGTGAGTGTGAGTGTGTGTGTGTGTGTGTGTGTGTGTGTGTGTGTGTGTGTGTGTGTGTGTGTGTGTGTGTGTGTGTGAGTGTGTGTGTGTGTGAGTGAGTGAGTGTGTGTGTGTGAGTGAGTGTGTTTGTATGTGTTGTGGAGCCTAAGCTCACAGCAGAATGAGTCACCTCCATGTTTCCATATGAAGAGGAAAACCAACCAGGTCTTCATACATCAGACATACTGTGAGGCAAAGCTGTTTTTCCCCATGGAAATGCAATGTGTTTTATTCCCCATGGAAATGCAATGTGTTTTTTCCTCATGGAAATGCAATGTGTTTTTCCCCATGGAAATGCAATGTGTTTTTTCCTCATGGAAATGCAATGTGTTTTTCCCCCATGGAAATGCAATGTGTTTTTCCCCCATGGAAATGCAATGTGTTTTTCCCCCATGGAAATGCAATGTGTTTTTTCCTCATGGAAATGCAATGTGTTTTTTCCTCATGGAAATGCAATGTGTTTTTCCCCATGGAAATGCAACGCGTTTTTTCCCCATGGAAATGCAATGTGTTTTATTCCCCATGGAAATGCAATGTGTTTGTGTTGTAATTTACAGCCATATGAGTCACCTCTGTCTCAGTCAAAAGAGGTGAACCAACCAAGTGGACAATTACAACCTTTTACTTCCTTTCCACTTCACCCAGAGAACACTGACTCAAGCCCCTCTGTTCTACACACAGCCCCAGTTACACAGACAAGACTTCAAATCCCATTCAGTAAAACCCTAGATTCTCCCTCCTTCCTCTCTCTCTTATAAAGCTCTGGAACTCAATAACATTGAGAGGTGCTGAATCAGCAGCTGATTCACTGCTGAGAGCCCCAGCGGATCCTCCATGTGTGACTCTGACAAGCAGAATGTTCTGGACAATCCACCATTCTAAAGAGAATCCCGGAACAGAGTGCCATCACAATGACATCGATCAGCCAGTGTCTCTGCACGGACAATGGGTGACAGGAGTGGAGGAGGGGTTAACATGGCGGGAGGCTTTGAAGAGACCTGTGTCCTTAAAGCCTTTGAATGGATGAGTGAAACAGACTAAAGGCTGTCCACCCCTTTCATTAGCTGTGTGTGTAGAAACACCGTGGAGCATGTGAATACAGACTGTGACATGTTGATGATAACCTATAGGGGAATGGGCCATAAGGGAAGTCTCTTTGGCAGTTCTGTAACCTAACTGATCTTCAGTCAGTTTTCACTGATACTACAATTCTGTTTGACCTTGTAGACTGAGGGTAGGTGGGGATGACCTGCAGGGATTTCCTGCACATTCAAAGGAAGTTTTTCTATATAATGTTTCAAGATCAATGGGATGCCTCCTAAGCACACAGCCAAGACAACACAGGAGTGGCTTTGGGACAAGTCTGAATGTCCTTGAGTGGCCCAGCCAGAGACTGGACTTGAACCCGATCGAACATCTCTGGAGAGACCTGAAAATAGCTGTGGAGCGACGCTCCCCTTCCAACCTGACAGATCTTGAGAGGATCTGCAGAGAAGAATGGGAGAAACTCCCCAAATACAGGTGTGCCAAGCTTGTAGCGTCATCCCCAAGAAGACTTGAGGCTGTAATCGCTGCCAAAGGTGCTTCAACAAAGTGCTGAGTAAAAGGGTCTGAAAGTTACGTAAATGTGACATTTCCATTTTTAATACATTTCAAAAAATCTGTTTTTGCTTTGTCATTATGGGGTATTGTGATGTCATTATGGGGTATTGTGATGTCATTATGGGGTATTGTGTGTAGATTGATGAAGGAAAAAAACGATTTAATCAATTTTAGAATAAGGCTGTAACGCAACAAAATGTGGAAAAAGTCAAGGGGTCGGAATACTTTCCGAATGCACTGTGGAAACTGAAGCAGTGTGGATGTCTATCTCCCAAACATCTTTGTACTCCAAACCCCCCTTCCCTAAAAAAAACTACCTAAAGCACACTTAACCAGCCTGACCGCTGTGATCATTATAACCAGCCTGACCATTATAACCAGCCTGATCATTATAACCAGCCTGACCGCTGCGATCATTATAACCAGCCTGACCATTATAACCAGCCTGACCACTGAGATCATTATAACCAGCCTGATCATTATAACCAGCCTGACCGCTGAGATCATTATAACCAGTCTGATCATTATAACCAGTCTGATCATTATAACCAGCCTGACTGCTGTGATCATTATAACCAGCCTGGCCGCTGTGATCATTATAACCAGCCTGATCATTATAACCAGCCTGACCGCTGTGATCATTATAACCAGCCTGACCCCTGTGATCATTATAACCAGTCTGATCATTATAACCAGCCTGACCACTGTGATCATTATAACCAGCCTGACCACTGTGATCATTATAACCAGCCTGACCACTGTGATCATTATAACCAGTCTGACCGCTGAGATCATTATAACCAGCCTGACTGCTGTGATCATTATAACCAGTCTGACCTCTGTGATCAATATAACCAGTCTGATCATTATAACCAGCCTGACCACTGTGATCATTATAACCAGCCTGACCCCTGAGATCATTATAACCAGCCTGACCTCTGAGATCATTATAACCAGCCTGACCACTGAGATCATTATAACCAGCCTGACCTCTGTGATCATTATAACCAGCCTGACCTCTGTGATCATTATAACCAGCCTGACCTCTGTGATCATTATAACCAGTCTAATCATTATAACCAGCCTGACCACTGTGATCAATATAACCAGTCTGATCATTATAACCAGCCTGACCACTGTGATCATTATAACCAGCCTGATCATTATAACCAGCCTGACCACTGTGATCATTATAACCAGCCTGACCGCTAAAATCATTATAACCAGCCTGACCACTGTGATCAATATAACCAGTCTGATCATTATAACCAGCCTGACCACTGTGATCAATATAACCAGTCTGATCATTATAACCAGCCTGACCACTGTGATCAATATAACCAGTCTGATCATTATAACCAGCCTGACCACTGTGATCATTATAACCAGCCTGATCATTATAACCAGCCTGACCACAGTGATCATTATAACCAGCCTGACCACTGTGATCATTATAACCAGCCTGACCACTGTGATCATTATAACCAGCCTGACTGCTGTGATCATTATAACCAGTCTGATCATTATAACCAGCCTGATCATTATAACCAGCCTGACCGCTGTGATCATTATAACCAGCCTGACCGCTGAGATCATTATAATTAGCCTGATCATTATAACTAGCATGACCACTGTGATCATTATAACCAGCCTGACCGCTGAGATCATTATAACCAGCCTGACCACTGTGACCATTATAACTAGCCTGATCATTATAACCAGCCTGACCGCTGCAATCATTATAACCAGCCTGACCGCTGTGACCAATATAACCAGCCTGACCACTGTGATCATTATAACCAGCCTGACCATTATATCCAGCCTGACCACTGTGACCATTATAACCAGCCTGACCGCTGTGCTCATTATAACCAGCCTGACCACTGTGATCATTATAACCAGCCTGACCGCTGTGATCATTATAACCAGCCTGACCACTGTGACCATTATAACCAGTCTGACCACTGTGACCATTATAACCAGTCTGACCGCTGTGATCATTATAACCAGCCTGACCACTGTGATCATTATAACCAGCCTGACCACTGTGATCATTATAACCAGCCTGACCACTGTGACCATTATAACCAGCCTGACCACTGTGACCATTATAACCAGCCTGACCACTGTGACCATTATAACCAGCCTGACCACTGTGACCATTATAACCAGCCTGACCGCTGTGATCATTTTAACCAGCCTGACCACTGTGACCATTATAACCAGCCTGACCACTGTGATCATTATAACCAGCCTGATCATTATAACCAGCCTGACTGCTGTGATCATTATAACCAGCCTGACCACTGTGATCATTATAACCAGCCTGACCACTGTGATCATTATAACCAGCATGTCCACTGTGATCATTATAACCAGCCTGACCACTGTGATCATTATAACCAGCCTGACCACTGTGATCATTATAACCAGCCTGACCACTGTGATCATTATAACCAGCATGTCCACTGTCATCATTATAACCAGCATGTCCACTGTGACCATTATAACCAGCCTGACCACTGCGACCATTATAACCAGCCTGATCATTATAACCAGCCTGACCACTGTGATCATTATAACCAGCCTGACCGCTGTGACCATTATAACCAGCCTGGCCATTATAACCAGCCTGAACACTGTGACCATTATAACCAGCCTGACCACTGTGATCATTATAACCAGCCTGACCACTGTGACCATTATAACCAGTCTGACCACTGTGATCATTATAACCAGCCTGACCACTGTGACCATTATAACCAGCCTGACCACTGAACATTATAACCAGCCTGACCACTGTGATCATTATAACCAGCCTGACCACTGTGACCATTTTAGACCAAGCCTCCGTTGGCAATGAGCTCTGGCTCATGGATGGCTCATGGCTCTGTGGAGGAACTTCCCCGTCGATCCCGTCTCACAAATGTCAGCGAATTGAACAGAAGGTCTTGCCTTTATGTGACCTTTAGGTCATCCTGAGCTTAGTGGGCACCACAGCAGGGCCTCTCCTCAGCTTAGTGGGCACCACAGCAGGGCCTCTCCTCAGCTTAGTGGGCACCACAGCAGGGCCTCTCCTCAGCTTAGTGGGCACCACAGCAGGGCCTCTCCTCAGCTTAGTGGGCACCACAGCAGGGCCTCTCCTCAGCTTAGTGGGCACCACAGCAGGGCCTCTCCTCAGCTTAGTGGGCACCACAGCAGGGCCTCTCCTCAGCTTAGTGGGCACCACAGCAGGGCCTCTCCTCAGCTTAGTGGGCACCACAGCAGGGCCTCTCCTCAGCTTAGTGGGCACCACAGCAGGGCCTCTCCTCAGCCCCGGTTCAATGTATCGACCTCACTTGACTGTGTTGTTCAATACTTTACACTGACTACGCTGTTAAAGACACAGGAAAACAAAACACTCCAACAGGAACATTGTTTTATTTTAAATGGACCATTTCTTATTTTTCAGATCATAATTACATCATTTCAACCCAGTGAAGGAGAGAAGGAACCCAGTGAAGGAGAGAAGGAACCCAGATGCTCGGTCAGACTAATGAAACTAGTATCATTTATGAAGAGAGTATATTTACACTGAAAGGATATAAGAATCAGAGCCCCACATAACTGATGGACGATGTCCCAAATGGCACCCTATTCCCTATGTGGTGCACTACATTAGACCCGAGCCCTTGATCAAGGGTAGTGCACGACATAGAGAATAGGGTGCCATTTGGAACATAGAAGTCGATGATGCCTTTCACAAAATCCCAAACGGTTGGTTTTTGAAAATAAAATGAACTACTGATGAGGCACGTGTCTGAGGCAAAAATAAAATAAAGACAAAAAATAATGTAATTGGAATATAAAGTTAAATAACAGACCAGTTGGTTAATACTCAAGCATTTATAATACAAAATAAAACAAACCCCAGAGAAAATGTGTTCATCCCAAATTGCACCCTATTCCCTACATAGTGCAGACTACTTTTGTAGTGCAGACTAGAGTGGCATTTGGGACTCTCTTCCGACTACACTACCAGCCCAGAACATGGGTTAGAGGAGGAATTCCATCTCACATTATAAAGCTTATTACGACCCCAAATCATTCATCAGCATTAGAAAAAAAACAATAGTTATTTACAATCATATTGTCCAACACTATTAATAGTTTGAATGACAACGTAAAATCACCTTAGTGCGCCAACGTGGGGACAGAAACTAACTGTAACCGGGGGGGGGTGTTAATAGTCACGACCTTCTAGATTTCCTGTTTCCATTTGTCAGAGGTGAATAAAGGATGTTTCATTGATGTGCAGTAGGTTCTGGACCTCCAACAGGTATTTCCTGCTCTCCAGACTACATTATGTATAGATGTGTGTGTACACACACACACACACACACACACACACACACACACACACACACGGGAAGACTCTGTTGTCTTGCTGCTCTGACAAAAATGCGTCTTCCACACAGTAGACAAGGGTTGTGTTCCAAACGGCTCCCTATTTAGACCAGTGGGCCCTGGTCACCGTACGCAGTCAGGGTGTAACGTAACAATAGTGTCCCTCCAGCCCAGGGAGGGTGAGGGGGGCGGGGTGAGGGGGGAGGGGGCGTGGCAGAGTAAACAGGAAAATCCATTGGTTTAGTTTTTGGTTAACTACTCAGTCCACCTTCACTACGCTATAGATCTTGGTGACGAACCAGAAACAGGCGAAGAATCCAATCGTTCCTGATGGAGAGAGAGAGAGAGAGACAGGAAATGTAATTGACAGAAAGAGAGAAACTATGAAAATCACACTTTCCCAGGGCCATTTGTCAATCCCACATCCTGCTGTCTAGGAAACTCTCATTGCTACGACAACAGACACCATCTGACTGTGTGTGTGTGAAAACGAGTAGAGCTGCACCTCAACCTAAACCCCAGAAAGGCAGCATAACAGTCAAGGTGGGAGGATGCCCAGTCCTATTTGGTCCAGTCCATTGAACTAGACTAATGAGGATAACCTCTGCCCTCTGACCTAGTCCATCCTCCTCATGGCAAGCTACAGTATGATGCCCCCCCCCCCCCCCTCCCAGCTACCTACCTGTGAATAAGAAGAAGATGAGAGCCATGATCATGGTGTAACCAAAGTAGAGGATGGTGCTAGCCAATCCTGTGATCTGGAGCTTGGAGAAGAAGTAGTGGATGGCATAGACCAGGAAGTAGACGGCCGTGAAACCACTGGTCAGGAAGGAACGCCACTGCCAGTGGTAGTCCTGATGGAGAGAGACAGAGAGAACAGTTAGATATCTCTGTGTTTATAACATCGTTACTAAGACAAGACCACTGGTCAGGAAGGAACACCACTGCCAGTGGTAGTCCTGATGGAGAGAGAGAACGTAGCACTCCCTTAATTAAACTTCCTGTTATTCCTTTCATCCTGTCTCCTCTCCTTCTCAACCGTAGTGGAGAAGGAGGTTCCAGGTCCCTTGTTTGGGACCTTCTCTTTTAAAGAGAGAAGCTGTTAGGAATCAAGGAAAGAGGATTTGAGAAACAGTCCCTTCATCCTCGTCATTAAGGGCACTATTGCCATTGGTCACATGACCCAACCAGGAAATACCCAGATCGTCATAACTCAGCACAGAGGAGGAAGTAGCAGAGTAGGATGGTGTGTGTGTGTGTGTGGTGTCTTACCTCAGCACAGAGGAGGAAGTAGCAGAGTAGGATGGTGTGTGTGTGTGGTGTCTTACCTCAGCACAGAGGAGGAAGTAGCAGAGTAGGATGGTGTGTGTGTGTGGTGTCTTACCTCAGCACAGAGGAGGAAGTAGCAGAGTAGGATAGTGTGTGTGTGTGGTGTCTTACCTCAGCACAGAGGTGGAAGTAGCAGAGTAGGATAGTGTGTGTGTGTGGTGTCTTACCTCAGCACAGAGGTGGAAGTAGCAGAGTAGGATAGTGTGTGTGTGGTGTCTTACCTCAGCACAGAGGAGGAAGTAGCAGAGTAGGATGGTGTGTGTGTGTGGTGTCTTACCTCAGCACAGAGGAGGAAGTAGCAGAGTAGGATAGTGTGTGTGTGGTGTCTTACCTCAGCACAGAGGTGGAAGTAGCAGAGTAGGATAGTGTGTGTGTGTGGTGTCTTACCTCAGCACAGAGGTGGAAGTAGCAGAGTAGGATAGTGTGTGTGTGTGTGTGGTGTCTTACCTCAGCACAGAGGAGGAAGTAGCAGAGCAGGATAGTGTGTGTGTGTGTGGTGTCTTACCTCAGAATAGAGGTGGAAGTAGCAGAGTAGGATGGTGTGTGTGTGTGGTGTCTTACCTCAGCACAGAGGAGGAAGTAGCAGAGTAGGATGGTGTGTGTGTGTGTGTGGTGTCTTACCTCAGCACAGAGGTGGAAGTAGCAGAGTAGGATGGTGTGTGTGTGTGTGGTGTCTTACCTCAGCACAGAGGTGGAAGTAGCAGAGCAGGATAGTGTGTGTGTGTGTGGTGTCTTACCTCAGCACAGAGGAGGAAGTAGCAGAGCAGGATAGTGTGTGTGTGTGTGGTGTCTTACCTCAGCATAGAGGTGGAAGTAGCAGAGTAGGATGGTGTGTGTGTGGTGTCTTACCTCAGCACAGAGGTGGAAGTAGCAGAGTAGCATAGTGTGTGTGTGTGGTGTCTTACCTCAGCACAGAGGTGGAAGTAGCAGAGTAGGATGGTGTGTGTGTGTGGTGTCTTACCTCAGCACAGAGGTGGAAGTAGCAGAGTAGGATAGTGTGTGTGTGTGTGTGGTGTCTTACCTCAGCACAGAGGTGGAAGTAGCAGAGTAGGATGGTGGCCTCAGAGCAGGTGATTACCAGGATTATGAACACCAGAAACAGGAAACCAAACATGTAGTACATCTGGTGAGACCTGGTGTGAGACACAACCATACATCATAAAGATAACCCACTGCTCTAGCATCTGGTGAGACAACCATACATCCTAAAGATAACCCACTGCTCTAGCATCTGGTGAGACACAACCATACATCCTAAAGATAACCCACTGCTCTAGCATCTGGTGAGACACAACCATACATCATAAAGATAACCCACTGCTCTAGCATCTGGTGAGACACAACCATACATCCTAAAGATAACCCACTGCTCTAGCATCTGGTGAGACACAACCATACATCATAAAGATAACCCACTGCTCTAGCATCTGGTGAGACAACCATACATCATAAAGATAACCCACTGCTCTAGCATCTGGAGAGACAACCATACATCATAAAGATAACCCACTGCTCTAGCATCTGGTGAGACACAACCATACATCATAAAGATAACCCACTGCTCTAGCATCTGGTGAGACACAACCATACATCCTAAAGATAACCCTTTAAAACATGCGGTCCTCTGCTTCACTCCAACCACTAGTCAACCTACAGAGCCGTAGTCAGTTACTCACTCAACCCCGTTCACACTTCTCCAAACCTCACCCGTTCACCTTTAACCTCACTGACTGGTTCTGCCTTCGCGACAAGCTGCTCGTGTAGCAGTCCCAAAACAGAGCAGCAACGTCTGCAGGGTAGCTGATCTGAGACACTCACCAGATGCTGTTGAGGATGAAGAAGAGCTGGATGAAGATACAGCCGAACGGGAGGATCCCCCCCATGACGATCCCTGGGAGAGATCTGGTGTAGAACGACTGCTCCGGGATCTGACGAGGGATCTGATTGGTCCGCACAGGGTGCTCAATCCCCTGAAATGCACCAATCACACGACAGAGGGGAGGAGTATGAAAGGCATGATATGCACACAGACTTGTGTGTGTGTGACAGAGTGTATGTTTGAATGTATTCACATACTGACGTGTGTTTGTACTCACGGTCTTCTTGAAGCCGAAGTAGGCCCCTATGAAGGTGAGGGGGACAGAGATGCAGAACCACAGAGCCAAGATGGCCACCAGGGTGCCAAAGGGCATGGCTGCAGACGAGCCCTCACCCCACAGGATCAGATTCATCACAAAGAAATCAGCAAACACAACCCTGAACACAGAGACAGACGTCAACTATCAACCCTGAACACAGAGACAGACGTCAACTATCAACCCTGAACACAGAGACAGACGTCAACTATCAACCCTGAACACAGAGACAGAAGTCAACTATCAACCCTAAACACAGAGACAGACGTTAACTAACAACCCTGAACACAGAGACAGACGTTAACTATCAACCCTGAACACAGAGACAGACGTCAACTATCAACCCTGAACACAGAGACAGAAGTCAACTATCAACCCTGAACACAGAGACAGACGTCAACTATCAACCCTGAACACAGAGACAGAAGTCAACTATCAACCCTAAACACAGAGACAGACGTTAACTAACAACCCTGAACACAGAGACAGACGTTAACTAACAACCCTGAACACAGAGACAGACGTCAACTATCAACCCTGAACACAGAGACAGACGTCAACTATCAACCCTGAACACAGAGACAGACGTCAACTATCAACCCTGAACACAGAGACAGAAGTCAACTATCAACCCTGAACACAGAGACAGAAGTCAACTATCAACCCTGAACACAGAGACAGAAGTCAACTATCAACCCTGAACACAGAGACAGACCTCAACTATCAACCCTGAACACAGAGACAGACGTCAACTATCAACCCTAAACACAGAGACAGACGTCAACTAACAACCCTGAACACAGAGACAGAAGTCAACTATCAACCCTGAACACAGAGACAGACGTCAACTATCAACCCTGAACACAGAGACAGACGTCAACTATCAACCCTGACCGTAACCACAAACTAAGGTCTATCTCCTCAACCAATGTAAAGTCAGACTCACCCAGGACACAGGAAGCAGGTCAGCAGGACGTTAGTCTTCCATTTCTCCCCACCAAAGGCTGTGACATCACAGAGAGAGAGAGAGAGAGCAGACGTGAAGAGAAACAGTCAGCAACTCTTGGGAGACAAACAGACTTCCAAGGTGTTGAGGCATATAGCCTTTAGCAGGGAGGCAGGATTCAGGCCATAGAGCATGTGTTGCTAGGGAGGGTTGGGTTGGGGGGGGGGGGACCCCTACTGCTACAGGCCTCTACAGAACACTGAACCAGTAATTGACACAGAGACTATCACCCCCCCAGCTGACACTGATTGGGCCTAACGAGCTACCCTCCAGCACAGTTGGGTCGTGACTGGTCGACTTTTCAGGGTCAAGTTGGGGTCATGACCTTTTCCCCCCCTCAGCCCAAATGTTCCCTTACACTTGTAGAAACGGGCAGCCACGTAGCCGGCTGGTGTGCCCAGTAGGACCCAGAGCACCACGGCACACGTCATCAGGGCACCGCGGTTCGCCGGGGACAGGAAGCCCAGGCAGGCAAAGACTGGACAAGGGGAGCACAATGTATATGGATCAGAAAATAAAACACACTGTTGGTTTTGACTGAACTGTGTTTTATTATTGTTGGTCCTTTTCTGCTACTGAATACATTAAATAACCAAGATGACTGTCAGTGACTACATTAAATAACTGTCAGTGACTACATTAAATAACTAAGATGACTGTCAGTGACTACATTAAATAACTAAGATGACTGTCAGTGACTACATTAAATAACTAAGATGACTGTCAGTGAATACGTTAAATAACTGTCAGTGACTACATTAAATAACTAAGATGACTGTCAGTGACTACATTAAATAACTAAGATGACTGTCAGTGAATACGTTAAATAACTGTCAGTGACTACATTAAATAACTAAGATGACTGTCAGTGACTACATTAAATAACTAAGATGACTGTCAGTGAATACGTTAAATAACTGTCAGTGACTACATTAAATAACTAAGATGACTGTCAGTGACTACATTAAATAACTAAGATGACTGTCAGTGACTACATTAAATAACTAAGATGACTGTCAGTGACTGCATTAAATAACTAAGATGACTGTCAGTGACTACATTAAATAACTAAGATGACTGTCAGTGACTACATTAAATAACTAAGATGACTGTCAGTGACTGCATTAAATAACTAAGATGACTGTCAGTGACTACATTAAATAACTAAGATGACTGTCAGTGACTACATTAAATAACTAAGATGACTGTCAGTGACTAAATTAAATAACTAAGATGACTGTCAGTGACTAAATTAAATAACTAAGATGACTGTCAGTGACTACATTAAATAACTAAGATGACTGTCAGTTAATGCATTAAATAAGTGAAACACTAGTCCTAATCTCAGAGTAGAAGTAACTAAGTACTAACTACTTCCTCTATACTATATGCTACCTTGCTAATTTGTTTTTGGGTAATGACAAATAAATGGTCTGGACAAGTGTAGAAGGTTTGTTTTGCATTCCTACAAGTCAACAACAGGTAGACAGAAACACAGAGCTGTAGATTGTAGAACTCACAGAGAGTGACGAACATCATGATGAAGATCTGAGTTCCAGATCCCAGAAAGACAGAGAGGAGCATGCCTTTCCTGGGAGGCCGGAAGACGTCTCCATGGACCAGCTTCCAGCCAAACTCCTCCTGGGCATCTTCCTGACACGACCAGCAGAGAGGGAGGAGGGGAAGACCTTCACTTAGTTTCACTTTCAACTGGATTTATCCTATATAACAACTTCATCACCACATCTCTCACTATAAAAAGACCATCAGAAAACAGCAAGAATGTTCAGGCCAAATGAGGAGAGGAAAGGGAGGGTGTGAGGGGGGAACCCAGCAGGATATAACAGGGGGGAGAAGATGAGGGAGTGGGGTCTCTCCTGTCAATTAGCGGTGATAGACTTCAGAGGGTTGGAACACGAGCAGGCTGGTCGCTGCGGTGACGCTACCTGTCAGTCTGATCGCTAGGGGGAGGGGCTGAAGGGAGTCTGATCGCTAGGGGGAGGGGCTGAGGGGACAGAGCTGCTGAAATAATGACTG
Source organism: Oncorhynchus mykiss (assembly GCF_013265735.2). NCBI lineage: Eukaryota > Metazoa > Chordata > Actinopteri > Salmoniformes > Salmonidae > Oncorhynchus > Oncorhynchus mykiss. Next base: position 866,807 of record NC_048571.1, on the reverse strand, counting down.
ATCTCGGAGACAGATAGAGACTACAATACTGGTAGGGGAGGGGGTCGGGGGTGAGAGGTGCTGGTGGGGGGGTAAGATACATGTCACCCCTAGTGACCCCCACAAGCCTTCCTAGAGAACATCTGCTGTCAGTTTTCCTGGAGATGGAGATGAGAAATGGTAGATGGAGAGTACACAAGGTCACACACCCCGAGGTCATAACCAAAGCCTCCACCAGCTGGCTGGAGCCAATCAGAGCTTGGAGCCAGTTGTTGGGGTTCTGTGTGTCTGTACCGAACCAGTAGACCAGACCACTGCCCTCTCACTCCTCATCAGGGACATGTCTGTGTGTCTGTACCGAACCAGTAGACCAGACCACTGCCCTGTCACTCCTCATCAGGGACATGTCTGTGTGTTTGTGTCTGTACCGGACCAGTAGACCAGACCACTGCCCTCTCACCCCTCATCAGGGACATGTCTGTGTGTTTGTGTCTGTACCAGACCAGTAGACCAGACCACCGCCCTGTCACTCCTCATCATGGACATGTCTGTGTGTCTGTACCGAACCAGTAGACCAGACCACTGCCCTGTCACTCCTCATCAGGGACATGTCTGTGTGCACTAGATAACCCTTGCCAGTGTCACACAGACAGAGCCCTCATGTGACACATCCCACAAACCAACATGGTGGACTGGGACCGTGGGACCTGAAGGGAAACCAACATGGTGGACTGGGACCTGAAGGGAAACCAGCATGGTGGACTGAGACCTGAAGGGAAACCAACATGGCGGACTGGGACCTGAAGGGAAACCAACATGGTGGACTGGGACCGTGGGACCTGAAGGGAAACCAACATGGTGGACTGGGACCTGAAGGGAAAAAGCATGGTGGACTGAGACCTGAAGGGAAACCAACATGGTGGACTGGGACTGTGGGACCTGAAGGGAAACCAACATGGTGGACTGGGACTGTGGGACCTGAAGGGAAACCAACATGGTGGACTGGGACCTGAAGGGAAACCAACATGGTGGACTGGGACCTGAAGGGAAACCAACATGGCGGACTGGGACCTGAAGGGAAACCAACATGGTGGACTGGGACCTGAAGGGAAACCAACATGGCGGACTGGGACCTGAAGGGAAACCAACATGGCGGACTGGGACCGTGGGACCTGAAGGGAAACCAACATGGTGGACTGGGACCTGAAGGGAAACCAACATGGCAGACTGGGACCTGAAGGGAAACCAACATGGCGGACTGGGACCTGAAGGGAAACCAACATGGTGGACTGGGACCTGAAGGGAAACCAACATGGTGGACTGAGACCTGAAGGGAAACCAACATGGTGGACTGGGACCTGAAGGGAAACCAACATGGTGGACTGGGACCTGAAGGGAAACCAACATGGTGGACTGGGACCTGAAGGGAAACCAACATGGTGGACTGGGACCTGAAGGGAAACCAACATGGTGGACTGGGACCTGAAGGGAAACCAACATGGTGGACTGGGACCTGAAGGGAAACCAACATGGTGGACTGGGACCGTGGGACCTGAAGGGAAACCAACATGGTGGACTGGGACCGTGGGACCTGAAGGGAAACCAACATGGCGGACTGGGACCTGAAGGGAAACCAACATGGCGGACTGGGACCTGAAGGGAAACCAACATGGCGGACTGGGACCTGAAGGGAAACCAACATGGTGGACTGGGACCTGAAGGGAAACCAACATGGTGGACTGGGACCTGAAGGGAAACCAACATGGTGGACTGGGACCTGAAGGGAAACCAACATGGTGGACTGGGACCTGAAGGGAAACCAACATGGTGGACTGGGACCTGAAGGGAAACCAACATGGCGGACTGGGACTGTGGGACCTGAAGGGAAACCAATCAGCTGGATTACTGTGGAGGATTTACCAGACTCACCACAGAGTCCATCTGGTTGTATCTGGCAATGTCCTTATGTAGAGTCCTCAGCATGATCATAGCCACCATACCAGACAGGAAGAGAACGATCACCAGAGAGTTCATGATGCTGGGGGACAAGACAATACACACACAGTTACAGACAGAAGGGGTGTGTGTGTGTGTGTGTGTGTGTGTGTGTGTGTGCATCTCACCTGAACCACTGAATGTTGGTGTGGGGCATGGACTCCAGAATGTAGTCCCAACGTGACGCCCATCTGATGTGCGTGTCCTCCTAGATACAACACCAGCATTTATATTACACCCACTGACCAGAGCACATGACTAACCTCTCCTGAGACCTGACCACTCGCATTAGCTCCCCAAGCGTATGTCTAGGCTTTAGCTCAGTGGGCTAGCCGGCGTTACAGCACGTAGGCAACCAGAGACTGAACCTAGTCAGTCACACAGACAGAGGCATTTCCATTTACAAACGGTCGTGGGGTTTAGAAACATACCACAAACTGGACAGAGTAGGTATAGCCGATCTTCAGCTCTCCACTGAACTTGTTGTTCAGGTACATGGGCCCTCCTGCACAGTCGGGGGCCTCCACTTTGGTGTGTTTATAGCTTTGGAGGAGAGGAGGAAGAGAGGAGAGGAAGAGAGGAGACAGCAGGAAGAGAGGAGAGAGGAGGAAGAGAGGAGGAAGAGAGGAGAGAGGAGGAAGAGAGGAGAGGAAGAGAGGAGGAAGAGAGGAGAGGAAGAGAGGAGGAAGAGAGGAGAGGAAGAGGGGAGGAAGAGGAAGAGAGGAGAGAGGAGGAAGAGAGGAGAGAGGAGGAAGAGAGGAGAGAGGAGGAAGAGAGGAGGAAGAGAGGAGGTGGGAAGGAGGAGAGAATAAGTCACAATAAATAAATAATTGATGTGAATTAAAGAGAGACATCATTACTTTGAGTAGAAACACACATTTAAAAATGAACATTTCATGGAGACCAGAGAAATAAATAATTAATTGTTAAGAACTAGAAAACCCTAAGGGGTGAATTCTAACTTCACATCAATGAATGACTAAGTGACAGTGAGGATTGTCCCCTAAGTGAGCGACCGTTTGACCTCCTACCTCTTGGGCTCCATCTTGGCAGCGACCAGTCTAGCCCCAGCAGCCTCGTTCTCCACCACATGATAGTGAATGGTGATGTCAACATGGTTGAAGACGTAGAATGTGTCTTTGTCCTTAAAGTCAGACTGGAACGAGGAAACACTTAAGTGGTGCGCTTTATAAACGTGTTATAAGCAAATATAAGCCTTTATAATGTCTTATAATGTGTTATGTCTATCTAGCAAAAACGTTTAACTGACAACAAAAAAAATGGCCCGACTCAGAGGCCTAACCTCCACACACAGGATATGAATGGACTCACGTTGACAACACAAGCGTCTTTGGGTCGTCCCGCCTCAGTGACGTAGCAGCCAATGGGAAACCCTGGGTTACAGAACTTCTGTCCGTCCTCCACGTCATAACACCAGGTCACCGGCATGTTGTCCACTATCCTACAGGAGACAGACACAGGGATACAGCATGTTGTCCACTATACAGGAGACAGACAGGGATACAGCATGTTGTCCACTATCCTACAGGAGACAGACAGGGATACAGCATGTTGTCCACTATCCTACAGGAAACCCACAGGGATACAGCATGTTGTCCACTATACAGGAGAGGTACAGGAGAGGTAGACACAGGGATACAGCATGTTGTCCACTATACAGGAGAGGTACAGGAGAGGTAGACACAGGGATACAGCATGTTGTCCACTATACAGGAGAGGTAGACACAGGGATACAGCATGTTGTCCACTATACAGGAGAGGTAGAGGGGAGATACAGGAGAGGTAGACACAGGGTTAAGGACAGTGTGCGGTTGAGACTGTGGTCCAATCCCAAACCGACCCCTAAACACTTGTGGAGATCTGATTGGATTTGAGAGGTGTAAGCTATATGGTAATAACTCCACCCTGTCCTCTGATAGGCTAGGAGGAAGTTTCACCATATCTCGGATACCAGCGCTTGGCAACAAGAGTCGTTTTTGGGGCATCAAAGTTAGTATTTATTTTGTTGTATTTTAGATTTGGGTCAAAAAAGACCAGCTAAATGTATTATTATATAAATATTTAATCGTATCAATGTGACCATGGTATAAAAATGTTATTTTAAAATGCAATCTCTTTTTGGGGCTTAGTTATGGTCAATTTGCAGTGCACAAATGATTATCATGATGATGTTCTGACCCACCCTCCCATCCACTCCGACAACAATCAGTCCGAGGTTTAATCTAGTCGCCTACCCCTGGTCAATGCCAATCACATCCTCTCAGATCTTCACAACTGCCTAATGTTCAGGGATCTATTTGGGATTGGGTCAGTGGTGTCTATGGGGTCAAGAGGACAATACAAGCCAAGCTCGACACCTATTGGCCACATGAGTCAGTGCAGGTGTCTGAAGTCTGGGTTGAATCCCAGCTTGTGAACTCTAGACTTCCTGTATGGGAAATGTGTGTTTACATCTCAATTCAGAGGAAAATGAGGTATGTGTCTGTTGCACAAAACAGAGAATGTATCTCTAACTAGTATGACTATCTAACCAGTATGACTATCTAACCAGTATGAATATCTTACCAGTGGTGCTGGTAGTTAGCAGTATGAATATCTTACCAGTGGTGCTGGTAGTTAGCAGTATGAATATCTTACCAGTGGTGCTGGTAGTTAGCAGTATGAATATCTTACCAGTGGTGCTGGTAGTTAGCAGTATGAATATCTTACCAGTGGTGCTGGTAGTTAGCAGTATGAATATCTTACCAGTGGTGCTGGTAGTTAGCAGTATGAATATCTTACCAGTGGTGCTGGTAGTTAGCAGTATGAATATCTTACCAGTGGTGCTGGTAGTTAGCAGTATGAATATCTTACCAGTGGTGCTGGTAGTTAGCAGTATGAATATCTTACCAGTGGTGCTGGTAGTTAGCAGTATGAATATCTTACCAGTGGTGCTGGTAGTTGAGCAGTATGAATATCTTACCAGTGGTGCTGGTAGTTGAGCAGTATGACTATCTTACCAGTGGTGCTGGTAGTTAGCAGTATGAATATCTTACCAGTGGTGCTGGTAGTTGAGCAGCATGCCTTTCTTCAGAAAGTCCAGGTGGGCTTTGTCCTCTGGCTTGTTGGTGTTGTAGGATTTAGTACACACCGGCTTACAATCCACCTTCTTCTTGAACTCAAACTTCAACACACAGACATACAATGATTTACTCAACTTCCCGCTGAGAGTTAGACCAGTAGAATACACAGGGTGACATTTCTCATTTAGCTGTGAATCAGCAGTTTCTCTCTTGTTATGTCAGTCAGTGATGGTCAGCCAACTAGCCCATGTTAACTAACATATTTCAGATTGCTACATTTGTTATCCAGTAAGCTATCTAAACTTGTTATCCTGGGTTGGTAGATGTGGTATAGACACGTGAGCAACTGCGGCCCCCTCATGATGAGTTCAGGTTTTTTGTGGCCCCCACCCCCATCAGAGTTGCCCATCCCTGATTTAGCATGTAGGTACAGGTAGTACACACCAGAGTGAAGGGGGAGTCGGTCATTCGGAGTGAGGTATGAAGGTGCAGAACATTGTAATGAGATTAGAAATGTAATACCAACAGGATATTAAAGTGTGTGTGTGTGTGTGTGTGTGTGTGTGTGTGTGTGTGTGTGTGTGTGTACATCACCCACCTTGTAGGGAGAGGGCTCAATTCTCTCGCCAAACAAAACCTGACCCAAATTCTCAGACGGGCGCTTCTCGGAGTCGATAGCGCAGAAATCAAACCTGAAGAATACGAGGAGAGAAAAAGAGAGTTTTCAAACGTTCTGTTTCAGCAACACCAAGCCAGCCCATAACAAGATGAACATGCCCTGAGAGTTCCCCACAACACCAAGCCAGCCCATAACCAGATGAACATGCCCTGAGAGTTCCCCACAACACCAAGCCAGACCATAACAAGATGAACATGCCCTGAGAGTTCCCCACAATACCAAGCCAGCCCATAACCAGATGAACATGCCCTGAGAGTTCCCCACAACACCAAGCCAGCCCATAACCAGATGAACATGCCCTGAGAGTTCCCCACAACACCAAGCCAGCCCATAACAAGATGAACATGCCCTGAGAGTTCCCCACAACACCAAGCCAGCCCATAACAAGATGAACATGCCCTGAGAGTTCCCACAACACCAAGCCAGCCCATAACCAGATGAACATGCCCTGAGAGTTCCCCACAACACCAAGCCAGCCCATAACCAGATGAACATGCCCTGAGAGTTCCCCACAACACCAAGCCAGCCCATAACAAGATGAACATGCCCTGAGAGTTCCCCACAACACCAAGCCAGCCCATAACCAGATGAACATGTCCTGAGAGTTCCCCACAACACCAAGCCAGCCCATAACCAGATGAACATGCCCTGAGAGAGTTCCCCACAACACCAAGCCAGCCCATAACCAGATGAACATGCCCTGAGAGAGTTCCCCACAACACCAAGCCAGCCCATAACCAGATGAACATGCCCTGAGTTCCCCACAACACCAAGCCAGCCCATAACAAGATGAACATGCCCTGAGAGTCCCCACAACACCAAGCCAGCCCATAACCAGATGAACATGCCCTGAGAGTTCCCCACAACACCAAGCCAGCCCATAACCAGATGAACATGCCCTGAGAGTTCCCCACAACACCAAGCCAGCCCATAACAAGATGAACATGCCCTGAGAGTTCCCCACAACACCAAGCCAGCCCATAACCAGATGAACATGCCCTGAGAGTTCCCCACAACACCAAGCCAGCCCATAACAAGATGAACATGCCCTGAGAGTTCCCCACAACACCAAGCCAGCCCATAACAAGATGAACATGTCCTGAGAGTTCCCCACAACACCAAGCCAGCCCATAACAAGATGAACATGCCCTGAGAGTTCCCCACAACACCAAGCCAGCCCATAACAAGATGAACATGTCCTGAGAGTTCCCCACAACACCAAGCCAGCCCATAACAAGATGAACATGCCCTGAGAGTTCCCACAACACCAAGCCAGCCCATAACCAGATGAACATGCCCTGAGAGTTCCCACAACACCAAGCCAGCCCATAACCAGATGAACATGCCCTGAGAGAGTTCCCACAACACCAAGCCAGCCCATAACAAGATGAACATGCCCTGAGAGAGTTCCCACAACACCAAGCCAGCCCATAACAAGATGAACATGCCCTGAGAGTTCCCCACAACACCAAGCCAGCCCATAACAAGATGAACATGCCCTGAGAGTTCCCACAACACCAAGCCAGCCCATAACCAGATGAACATGCCCTGAGAGTTCCCACAACACCAAGCCAGCCCATAACCAGATGAACATGCCCTGAGAGTTCCCACAACAACAACGCAGAAACGTTAATATGATTTCTACTTCAGTTCACAAACTGGAGCATTTTGTCTTCCTTTTTAAACCATCTGCTGCTGGTACTTTTTCTCTGATACCCAGATTTCAACAACAACAACCTCTCCTCTCTCGTCACACAGCAAGCTAACATAAAGAAGGCCACAATTCTCACGCACACTTAACACTGCAACGTCACTTCAATTACAGTCCCCTGACCCTCTTCACGACCCCTTGGTGGAAAAGGGGCATTAGTGTCCTCTAACAGCGTGACAGAACTCCAGCTCCTGTGGCTGAGCATGTTGAGGCCTCTAGTATCACATTTAACTCAGGAAAATAATAAATAAAGTAATTCTGATGCCACATAATAACCCTAAGTAGCTATTGTTATCAAAGTATCCCATCTTTGATTTAATGCCATTGGAGTTTTCAGATCCAGAGTAAGGACTGAAACTGGCCTGTTTCGTTGACTTAAACCAATATCTTCTATTGACTATTTCTCTAAACCATGATAGGCAGCCATTTTGTTGAAGCAGAACTACTGTAATAGAACAGTGCTGGACTTGGTCTGATATAGGTGCCGGTACTGTTTGTATTTAGGTTCAGGAGCTCCATCATACTTTTAGAGCTAATATTCTATTAGAGGTGCCGGAACTCAGCCCCAGTGAGTTCCTGTCCAAGTCAAGCACTGCAATAGAGTATTATTAACATTGTCTATGGACTTCAGAATTCCAGTCACAGTTGGATATCGCTGGTGCTGCTATAGTGACAGAGAGGAGAAAGAGTCAGAGAGGGAGAAAGAGTCAGAGAGGATGGTGAGTGACAGAGAGGAGAAAGAGACAGGTGAGAAAGAGTAGGAGAGGATGGTGAGTGACAGAGAGGAGAAAGAGTCAGAGCGGGAGAAAGAGTCAGAGAGGATGGTGAGTGACAGAGAGGAGAAAGAGACAGGTGAGAAAGAGTAGGAGAGGATGGTGAGTGACAGAGAGGAGAAAGAGTCAGAGCGGGAGAAAGAGACAGGTGAGAAAGAGTAGGAGAGGATGGTGAGTGACAGAGAGGAGAAAGAGTCAGAGCGGGAGAAAGAGACAGGTGAGAAAGAGTAGGAGAGGATGGTGAGTGACAGAGAGGAGAAAGAGTCAGAGCGGGAGAAAGAGACAGGTGAGAAAGAGTAGGAGAGGATGGTGAGTGACAGAGAGGAGAAAGAGTCAGAGCGGGAGAAAGAGACAGGTGAGAAAGAGTAGGAGAGGATGGTGAGTGACAGAGAGGAGAAAGAGTCAGAGCGGGAGAAAGAGACAGGTGAGAAAGAGTAGGAGAGGATGGTGAGTGACAGAGAGGAGAAAGAGTCAGAGAGGATGGTGACAGAGAGATGCTCTAGTTTATCAGACAGTATTAGTGTGCCTAGTCCTACCCTGGCTGACTTCACCATGTTCCTAACAAATGTCACCCTATTCCTTACACAGTGCACTACTTTTGGCCACGGGCCCATAGGTCTCTGGTCAAAAGTAGTGCACTGTATAGGGAGTCATTTGGAACGCATCCTATATCTTCCCCGTACACTAAGTCTGCATCTACACAATAAGAACACTGTCCAAAAGCACCGAACCCACAGCCTTCTGCAGCAAGACTGAGAATTGTAGAAGAACAATAAGAAGTTGTTGTTTCTGATGTACTTACGCAGTGTATTCATAGGGTAAGACAGACTCCACAGAATCCAGTCTGTTCACAAATATCTCGATGGTCGACTGAAAAACAATCAAACGCACAGTTATTTTCTCAAAATGGTAGATGACAAATATCGGCAACAACATCTAGATTACAGCACACATTACAGCTGTTTTTTTTCTTTCTCAAAGGCACAATTAGGCTAACGACTAGAGATCTGAAATGGGAGGGAGGAGGGCTACATAACTTTACAGGATGTCTTTATGCCCTGTTCCGCAGTGGAATTGATTCTTATCAGTTCTTATTCAGGCCCTTCCTCTAAGAACAACTGTCATGCAGTTGACAGCTCTCTTTTAAATTAGGATAATACGGAATTTGGGACATAATTAAACATTTGAATGACAAGTAACCTCTGATCAAAAGTATGGATGAACTAATTAGCTGTCTACAACACAAGTTAAGCAGTTGTCTCACAAGTAGTAGCACCAACTAGATCGTAGGGGGTGCTAATTAGCTAGCTAGCTTTCTAGCGACCAATATGCAATACAGATAGCTTACTGTGACTGGTTGGCCAACAACACTGGTTCTAACTAGCTTTAGATTCTACTAACGTTACCTAGTGATTCATCATTATGACAGCTATCCAGCTTCAAATGGTAACCAAGACAGCAAGCTGTTCTGATCCCTTCCAAGGAGTTTCAGAATGCTAACATTAGCAGCTAGCAGGCAAGTTAACTGGTAGCTTAGCTTTACTTTCCAGCTGATAATTAGAAGGAAGATAGCATGAAACCGTCGGCGCATTTTTTACTTTTTTTTTTTTTTAGATCTAACTACCTTACAGTCCGGTACTTCATTCTCTTTCCCAGTTTGTCCTGGTTCACAAAAACTAACAGGGGCCAGACCCGGTAGATAGAAACTTGTAGCGCTGTGTAGCAGAAGGAAGATCACCAAAACAGAGCCTCTCGCTCTGTGCAGGGAGCACATTTTCCTCTTCTCTCGACGAACCTAGTTAGCTAAACGTTTCTTGGCGTAACGTTAATATCTGTCTACACAGGGGGTGACAGGCTAGCTGGCATTTGAATTCACCAGATAGGACAGTTGACATAAGGTAGCTAACGTTAACTAGCTGGGATATGTCTGCCTCCGTAGCTACATAACCCAGAGACTTTTCCTGCAGCGGGCAGACACGTCATCTGCGTCTACACGGACGTGTTCTTCCGTGGAGGATGATGGGACTCTGGAGGTAAAGTTGCCTGGGCTGTTGTTGAAAGAATAGCACTTTGTGTTAAAGAAAAGACATTTTCCGACAAAAAAAATGTATTATTAAAAACGGGTTTATTGTCATGATTTCTAATTCCGCTGAGAATCAAACAGCAACATTCAGAGCACCTTACAATTTCGTCTCTGGCAGAAAGTGCCTATTCCAACAACGACCTGGAGATGGCAGTGTAAAACTAATATTTCTCTCAAAACGGGAACTATTATTCGCCATGTTTGTCACAGTCATCCCAAAGCATAATAAAAATGTTATACGAGTAATGCTGTGAATTAAAGCAGAAAATCATCTGAAGGTGAGAGGTAGGTTTATTCATTAGGCCATTATACTGTTGTAACGCTGTATGGGCAGCACGGTTACCACAGCAGAGCACACTGCATATATATTTCAGTGGTTGGAAGCAGTTTGTTAAATTGTTAATAATTTGTAATCTGTAGCATAATGACACCACACACAGGCATAGGTTAACCGAACAACAAGCACACCCCCGTTTATACAGTCAGTCACATAAAACAAAAAGTCAATAAAAAATTATATAAATAAGTGTTAAGTCCTCAATGATTTTGTGAAAAACTAGTGAAACAGTTTAAATAATGAATATCTTGTCATCATGATTTTATTCCATAGTGTAGTTAACCAGAATGTAGCCACTGAGCAGCTAAACATACAAGCCATCCACTAAGTATTACATGTGCAGACGTTTTTCATTGAGTATACAAGATTGACAGTTTCCATAATTTAGTATATTCTCCTCATTTCAAACCCCTTTAAGATTTTAGATTAATTCTGAGGAATTGTACATTAATTCTGCAGAAGTCAAGCAAACAAACTCCTGTAATCACTGTCCATGGACAAATGACACAAAAGAAAACCTTTAGGGACTGGCGAATGTATGTGTGTGTTTTCTGGGCGAAGGTGTGTGTGTTTTCTGGGCGAATGTGTGTGTGTGTGTATGTTTTCTGGGCGAATGTGTGTGTGTTTTCTGGGCGAAGGTGTGTGTGAGGTGGAGGAAGCCGTAATGAACCACGGTAATGCTAGAGTATAGAGAAGACACTAGATGCAACAAGCCCTGAGAATAGCAGCCTTCTGATCCTCCATCTTCTGTCCCTCAGCAGCAAGGTGACAGGACAGAGTATCCAAACTATCTGGAACAGGGCTGAGCACCCACTACCAGGAAGCACTGTGGACAGCCCTCTTCACCCTTCAGGAAGCACGGTGGACAGCAGCAGCATTACTGTCCTCCTCCTCTCCTTTCCTCATAGTAATTGTGTAGTCTGTGTTGAGTTATTCTCTGTGTAGTCCTCTGGAGCTCCAGAGCAGGCCGGTCACCCTGGCCTCAAACCCCCAGGACCCTGCTCACTGGATCAGACCCACACTTCATTCTGTTGTTTTTCTCTCTCAGGTTCTACATCTTTCAAACTCCTCCCTACCCTAAATGCTGCAGTAGAAAGTTGGTTGCCACGTTGATGTCGTTGTTGGATGCTCTGAGGGCATCCTGAACATCTATTCTGGAGAAGCCCATCTCCATCAATCTGGCAACCTAGGGAAACAGAAATAAAACACACACAAACATCAGAGAAATGCTAACACAAAACTGGTAAAGAAACGCAATTCCGTGTCCGCACTCACTCACAGTGCTCACCTGTTCTTCAGCTACAGGAGTGTTGACCAAGGGAGGAGCTGTGGGCTCCAGCAGTGGAGGAGCTGTGGGCTCCAGCAGTGGTGGAGCTGTGGGGTGGAGCTGCTGTGGAGAGGGGTGTGGCTGCGGCTCTGGGGGAAGGTTCTGTCCTCTGTGTCTCAGCGATGGGAAAAATCTGTTCCAGTTCATTAGGCCATTCTGGGAAGGACCGAGAGGGACAATCATGGTGCGTTCAAGACAACTGGGAACTCTGGGAAAATAATAAAAGAACTCAGACTGGGAAAAATCACGACATCAGTGATCTTCAAGTCAGAGAAGTTGGAGCTCTAGGATGATGCCCGAGTTTCCAACTTGTAATTCTGAGAGGACCGTTCAAAGTGATTTTTCCCAGTCAGCTTAGTTCAGACAGGTTAAACAAGGATTTTAAAGCCTTGAGACAATTGAGACATGAATTGTCTATGTGTGCCATTCAGAGGGTGAATGGGCAAGATTTAAGTGCCTTTGAACGGGGTATGGTAGTAGGTGCCAGACACACCGGCTTGTGCCAAGAACTGCAATTCTGTTGGGTTTCTAACACTCCGTTTCCTTTGTATCAAGAAACCACCCAAAAGACATCCAGCCAACTTGACACAACTGTGGAAAGCATTGGAGTCAACATGGTCCAGCATCCCTGTGGAAACGCTCCTGACACCTTGAAGAGGGCACAGCACCAACAAATAACTTAGCTGGCAACATGGCTATTGTGTCAGTAACCACAGCCATCATTAACCATAGACTACAAATACAAAGCCTTGGATACAGGTTAAAGGTGACAGGAAAAAAGGTCTCCCTGTTTTTCCAAACCTTTATAGAAAAGCTAAACACATCAAAGTGATCTGCAATAATATTTTGGTCAGAGTAGATTTTGTACCTTTGATCTAACACTAAAAGAGGCATGGCTACCTGTCAACATGCTCTTTTGGAATGCTGAAGAAATTTGTCTTGGCACCTAAAACCCTCACAAACTTTTACAGATTCACAATTGAGAGCATCCTGTCGGGCTGTGTCAACTAGTATGGCAACTGCACCGCCCGCAACCCCAGGGCTTTCCAGAGTGTGATGCGGTCTGCCCAACGCATCACCGGTGTCAAACTACCTGCCTCTACCTACAGCACCTGATGTTACAGATCACAAAGGACAACAACCACCCGAGCCACTGCCTGTTCACCCCGCTATCATCCAAAAGGCGAGGTCAGTACAGGTGCATCAAAGCTGGGACAGAGTAATTGAAAAACATCTATCTCAAGGCCATCACTGTTAAATAGCCATCACTAGCTAGCTTCCACCCAGTTACTGAACCCTGCTCCTTAAGAGGCTGCTGCCCTTATTACATAGACTTGGAATCACTGGTCACTTTAATAATGTTTACATACTGTTTTACCCATCTCATATGTACAGTGGGCTCCAAAATTACTGGCACCCCTGACTGGCAATGCACAACCAAAACTTACAAAAATAAAACAAAATGATAAAGAAACTCAAAATACCAACATGTGAGAAATACTGGACTTTATTAATGCTTCAATGGAACCCACCAAAATCAATTTGATTTAAATAAAAATCAATGCCCTCCAAATCAAGGTTCCACAATTAATGGCACCCTTCATGATTATTGTAACATCTGCCGAAATTCAACCAGGAAGTAGATTCCACTTATTTACGTGTACCTAAGTCTCAAAGAACTATATTGAGCCATTACACCACTTCCTGTTTCACTAGGGTATAAACATGAGGTAACACACATGCAATATCCTGCTGTCCACAAAATAACTGTCAGTTCAAAAGAGACAGCTGGTCGAAGACCTTCATATATCACTGAGCACTGTCAGGGCAATTATAAAACGACCTCTAAAGATATGGAACAGTTAAACCTCACGGTTAGAGGATGCAAATGCATTTTTCCACCCTGGGGATGGGGAGGAGGATGGGGAGAGAAGCAACCAAATCCACAATAATAACGGTCAAAGAATTGCAGGCCTTGGTGGCGTCTTGGGGTCACCAGGTTTCAAAAAGCACCGTCAGACACCACCTCCACAACCACAGGCTCTTTGGAAGGGTTGCCAGAAGAAAGCACCATCAGACTCCACCTCCACAACCACAGGCTCTTTGGAAGGGTTGCCAGAAGAAAGCACCATCAGACTCCACCTCCACAACCACAGGCTCTTTGGAAGGGTTGCCAGAAGAAAGCACCGTCAGACGCCACCTCCACAACCACAGGCTCTTTGGAAGGGTTGCCAGAAGAAAGCACCGTCAGACGCCACCTCCACAACCACAAGCTCTTTGGAAGGGTTGCCAGAAGAATGCCCTTTCTGACCCCAAGACACAGACGCAAGCGCTTGGAGTTTGACAAACGTAATTCAAATTATGACTGGAAGAGGGTACTCTGGTCAGATGAGGCCAAAATGGAACGTTCTGGTCAGATACAGCATTGGCATGTTTGGCGTCGAAACAGAGATGCATACAAGGAGAGGCACGGTGAAATATGGAGGGGGGTCAGTGATGTTTTGGGTCTGTTTTAATTCCAGAGGTCCAGGGGCCCTGGTTACGATTGATGGCATAATGAATTCCACCAAGTATCTGACAATCTGCTTGCCTCTGCAAGGAAGGCTGGGACTTGGCCGTAGGTGGACTTTCCAACAAGACCAAGACCCAAAACATACCTCAAGATCCGCACAGAAATGGTTCTGTGACAACAACATCAATGTTCTGCCATGGCCATCTGTCACCGGACCTCAATCCAATGGAAAACCCGTGTACTGAGTTGAAGAGGGAAGTTGATAAGCACAAACCCACAGATGTGAAGGATCTTGAAAGGATCTGCATAGAGGAATGGTCCAACATCCCTCCAGATGTGTTCCTTAACCTTGTCAAACATTACAGGAGAAGACTGTAATCCTTGCCAGAGGTGGTGGCACTAAGTACTAAATGAGGAGAGTCAATAATTATGAAACCTTGATTTTGGTGAAATGTATTTTGTATTAAATAATTGTATGATTTTGTTTGGTTCTATGGAAACATTAATAAAGTCCAGTATTTCTCACATATTGGTATTTTGAGTTTCTCTCTAATTATATTGTTAATGTGTTGCCAGTCAGGGGTGCCAGTCATTGGAGCCCACTGGGCGGCAGGGTAGCCTAGTGGTTAGAGCGGATAGTAGCCCAACAAGGCATGGGAGACAAGGTAACCAGAGGGCAGGCTGGGCTCACGGATAGTAGACAACAAGGCATGGGAGACAAGGTAACCAGAGGGCAGGCTGATCTCACGGATAGCAGCCCAACAAGGCATGGGAGACAAGGTAACCAGAGGGCAGGCTGGGCTCACGGATAGCAGCCCAACAAGGCATGGGAGACGAGGTAACCAGAGGGCAGGCTGGGCTCACGGATAGTAGCCCAACAAGGCATGGGAGACAAGGTAACCAGAGGGCAGGCTGATCTCACGGATAGCAGCCCAACAAGGCATGGGAGACAAGGTAACCAGAGGGCAGGCTGGGCTCACGGATAGCAGCCCAACAAGGCAACCAGAGGGCAGGCTGGGCTCACGGATAGTAGCCCAACAAGGCAACCAGAGGGCAGGCTGGGCTCACGGATAGTAGCCCAACAAGGCAACCAGAGGGCAGGCTGGGCTCACGGATAGCAGCCCAACAAGGCATGGGAGACAAGGTAACCAGAGGCAATTAACTACAGCTGACGGTACTAATGACATACTCTCCTTCCCCTATAAGAGAGAGAATGGAACCAGCAGAGAGAGGGGGTAAAAAACTCTCTGGAAGATGGCCACCGAGAGAGAGGAGCGATCCAGGAAGAACCACTAAGACGGTGACAATCCCGTGACTTTTTGTTGTAGTTTAAAGATAATCGTATTATGTTCTTGTTTCATCTGGAGAAGAAGATGTATGTTTTTCCTTGGAAGAGGAATGTTTATGTTGTAGTGTTTGTGTTGACCCAATGCCCTCAATAGAGAACTGTGTTCAATCAAGAAAACCTCCTCCTGACTCGTTCATTCCACCTTTCCTCTTTAGAGAGACGCCCAATGACTTGGTCCGCTCACACTGCCTATGAGTCACCATTATTGACATGTGTATTTCTTCAGATATACAAGTGTCTAATGGCTTCATTTCTGATAGAGAGAAAATGACTCATACAAGCCGTGTCTGTAGCTTGTGTTCCTTGCAATTGGCCATTAACCTATTAATTTAGCCCTCAAATGATGTATTTTTCTGGCCATAGAATGCAAGAATGACATCTTCACCCCCATATAGAAATGACAGCTAAATGTAGTGATAGATTGTTTTTGTGTGTGTGTGTGTGAGGGGGGGGGGGGCTTCAGGCTTATTTAAAGAAGCCTAAAATATAATAATTATTAAGTGTTACAGTTTTTGGTGGAGACTTTTGCCCGTCACCTTTAAACAGTTTCCAGCTCTGATCTTCTCCCCATCATAACAGCGGTAGGGGGTTAAATAGCATTGGATCAGTTTACAGCTCTGATCGTCTCCCCATCATAACAGCCGTAGGGGGTTAAATAGCATTGGATCAGTTTACAGCTCTGATCGTCTCCCCATCATAACAGCCGTAGGGGGTTAAATAGCATTGGATCAGTTTACAGCTCTGATCTTCTCCCCATCATAACAGCCGTAGGGGGTTAAATAGCATTGGATCAGTTTACAGCTCTGATCGTCTCCCCATCATAACAGCCGTAGGGGGTTAAATAGCATTGGATCAGTTTACAGCTCTGATCTTCTCCCCATCATAACAGCCGTAGGGGGTTAAATAGCATTGGATCAGTTTCCAGCTCTGATCTTCTCCCCATCATAACAGCCATAGGGGGTTAAATAGCATTGGATCAGTTTACAGCTCTGATCTTCTCCCCATCATAACAGCCGTAGGGGGTTAAATAGCATTGGATCAGTTTACAGCTCTGATCTTCTCCCCATCATAACAGCTGTAGGGGGTTAATTAGCATTGGATCAGTTTCCAGCTCTGATCTTCTCCCCATCATAACAGCCGTAGGGGGTTAAATAGCATTGGATCAGTTTACAGCTCTGATCTTCTCCCCATCATAACCAGCCATAGGGGGTTAATTAGCATTGGATCAGTTTCCAGCTCTGATCTTCTCCCCATCATAACAGCCGTAGGGGGTTAAATAGCATTAGATCAGTTTACAGCTCTGATCTTCTCCCCATCATAACAGCTGTAGGGGGTTAAATAGCATTGGATCAGTTTACAGCTCTGATCTTCTCCCCATCATAACAGCTGTAGGGGGTTAAATAGCATTGGATCAGTTTACAGCTCTGATCTTCTCCCCATCATAACAGCCGTAGGGGGTTAAATAGCATTGGATCAGTTTACAGCTCTGATCTTCTCCCCATCATAACCAGCCATAGGGGGTTAAATAGCATTGGATCAGTTTACAGCTCTGATCTTCTCCCCATCATAACCAGCCATAGGGGGTTAAATAGCATTGGATCAGTTTACAGCTCTGATCTTCTCCCCATCATAACAGCCGTAGGGGGTTAAATAGCATTGGATCAGTTTACAGCTCTGATCTTCTCCCCATCATAACAGCCGTAGGGGGTTAAATAGCATTGGATCAGTTTCCAGCTCTGATCTTCTCCCCATCATAACCAGCCGTAGGGGGTTAAATAGCATTGGATCAGTTTCCAGCTCTGATCTTCTCCCCATCATAACAGCCGTAGGGGGTTAAATAGCATTGGATCAGTTTCCAGCTCTGATCTTCTCCCCATCATAACAGCTGTAGGGGGTTAAATAGCATTGGATCAGTTTACAGCTCTGATCTTCTCCCCATCATAACAGCCGTAGGGGGTTAAATAGCATTGGATCAGTTTACAGCTCTGATCTTCTCCCCATCATAACAGCCGTAGGGGGTTAAATAGCATTGGATCAGTTTCCAGCTCTGATGTTCTCCCCATCATAACAGCCGTAGGGGGTTAAATAGCATTGGATCAGTTTCCAGCTCTGATCTTCTCCCCATCATAACCAGCCGTAGGGGGTTAAATAGCATTGGATCAGTTTCCAGCTCTGATCTTCTCCCCATCATAACAGCCGTAGGGGGTTAAATAGCATTGGATCAGTTTCCAGCTCTGATCTTCTCCCCATCATAACAGCCGTAGGGGGTTAAATAGCATTGGATCAGTTTACAGCTCTGATCTTCTCCCCATCATAACAGCCGTAGGGGGTTAAATAGCATTGGATCAGTTTCCAGCTCTGATGTTCTCCCCATCATAACAGCCGTAGGGGGTTAAATAGCATTGGATCAGTTTCCAGCTCTGATGTTCTCCCCATCATAACAGCCGTAGGGGGTTAAATAGCATTGGATCAGTTTCCAGCTCTGATCTTCTCCCCATCATAACAGCCGTAGGGGGTTAAATAGCATTGGATCAGTTTACAGCTCTGATTTTCTCCCCATCATAACCAGCCGTAGGGGGTTAAATAGCATTGGATCAGTTTACAGCTCTGATTTTCTCCCCATCATAACCAGCCGTAGGGGGTTAAATAGCATTGGATCAGTTTACAGCTCTGATCTTCTCCCCATCATAACCAGCCATAGGGGGTTAAATAGCATTGGATCAGTTTACAGCTCTGATCTTCTCCCCATCATAACCAGCCATAGGGGGTTAAATAGCATTGGATCAGTTTACAGCTCTGATCTTCTCCCCATCATAACAGCCGTAGGGGGTTAAATAGCATTGGATCAGTTTCCAGCTCTGATCTTCTCCCCATCATAACAGCTGTAGGGGGTTAAATAGCATTGGATCAATTGAAAATGGGGAGAATCTGGGCTTTGCAACAATGCCAGAATGATTGCTGTACTTCTAATATTAAATAACTGGCATTATTATTATTATTATTATTATTATTATTTATGAACAATTATTTAAAAAAGGCAAATGTCAAAACAGAGCTTCTGATGTCATCAAAGCTAAAATGGCCAATATAAATATAAACATTGTTTCTATACAGAATAAAGGTCACGTAGACTTTAGAAGAGCCCTGCCTGCACATCAGTTCAGAAGACAGAGACCGCCAGGAGCTGTGTGTTGGAAAGGCAGGACTATAAACTCAAGTAGCCTTTGCATGTGAAGGACATTCATTCTGCCAATGAGAGGATTGCATTAAATATTCTGCAAAAGCATGCATGCTTCTGATTGGCCAAAACAGATCAGAAGGAGGGTCATGTCAAATGGAATGTCCATTAGTCTGTGTGTGTGTGTGTGTGTGTGTGTGTGTAGTACTGTCTGTGTGTGTGTGTGTAGTACTGTCTGTGTGTGTGTGTGTAGTACTGTCTGTGTGTGTGTGTGTAGTACTGTGTGTGTGTGTAGTACTTTGTGTGTGTGTGTGTGTGTGTGTAGTACTGTCTGTGTGTGTGTGTGTAGTACTGTCTGTGTGTGTGTGTGTAGTACTGTCTGTGTGTGTGTAGTACTTTGTGTGTGTGTGTAGTTCTGTGTGTGTGTTTGTGTGTGTGTGTAGTACTGTGTGTAGTACTGTGTGTGTATGTCTGTCCATACCTGTGGTGGTCTGTGGTTCCTCCTGGCCTGATGGAACTGGGCCAGCAGCACCTGTTGATCATGGAGATCCATCCTCTGCTGTCTCTGGATGTCCAGAGTAGCCCCCATACCCAGGGGGGGTTCATTGGGGGGCGGGGGCCCGGAGAACAGGGGCTCCAGGACGAAGGCCCCTACACGGGACAGCCACCGGGGCACGAAGAGCAGCCGCTGCACCCCCAGAGCGTTTCCGTGGTACAGCTTCCCAGAGACCTGAGGGGAACACGCGCTGTGTGGTTCAGACGTGTGGATTTACAACTTCTGAAGAAGCGGCTGCGGTTGAGATAACGGGGTTGGGTATAATGCTGGTTGCTATGCAACAGGGTCAGTGTGGTGTGAACTCACCAGTCCACTGAGAGCAACGAGCCACATGAACGGACTGGAGGTCAGGAGCTGAAACACAACACAGAGACATATTAACCACTGACCCCCACCATGCTGAACACTATGTAACTCTACATATTAACCCCCACCATGCTGAACACTATGTAACTCTACATATTAACCCCCACCATGCTGAACACTATGTAACTCTACATATTAACCCCCACCATGCTGAACACTATGTAACTCTACATATTAACCACTGACCCCCGCCATGCTGAACACTATGTAACTCTACATATTAACCCCCACCATGCTGAACACTATGTAACTCTACATATTAACCCCCACCATGCTGAACACTATGTAACTCTACATATTAACCACTGACCCCCGCCATGCTGAACACTATGTAACTCTACATATTAACCCCCACCATGCTGAACACTATGTAACTCTACATATTGACCCCCACCATGCTGAACACTATGTAACTCTACATATTAACCCCCACCATGCTGAACACTATGTAACTCTACATATTAACCACTGACCCCCACCATGCTGAACACTATGTAACTCTACATATTAACCACTGACCCCCACCATGCTGAACACTATGTAACTCTACATATTAACCACTGACCCCCGCCATGCTGAACACTATGTAACTCTACATACTGACCCCCACCATGCTGAACACTATGTAACTCTACATATTAACCCCCACCATGCTGAACACTATGTAACTCTACATATTAACCCCCACCATGCTGAACACTATGTAACTCTACATATTAACCCCCACCATGCTGAACACTATGTAACTCTACATATTAACCACTGACCCCCGCCATGCTGAACACTATGTAACTCTACATACTGACCCCCACCATGCTGAACACTATGTAACTCTACATATTGACCCCCACCATGCTGAACACTATGTAACTCTACATATTAACCACTGACCCCCACCATGCTGAACACTATGTAACTCTACATATTAACCCCCACCATGCTGAACACTATGTAACTCTACATATTGACCCCCACCATGCTGAACACTATGTAACTTTACATATTAACCCCCACCATGCTGAACACTATGTAACTCTACATATTAACCCCCACCATGCTGAACACTATGTAACTCTACATATTAACCCCCACCATGCTGAACACTATGTAACTCTACATATTGACTCCCACCATGCTGAACACTATGTAACTCTACATATTAACCGCTGACCCCCACCATGCTGAACACTATGTAACTCTACATATTGACCCCCACCATGCTGAACACTATGTAACTCTACATATTAACCACTGACCCCCACCATGCTGAACACTATGTAACTCTACATATTAACCCCCACCATGCTGAACACTATGTAACTCTACATATTAACCCCCACCATGCTGAACACTATGTAACTCTACATATTAACCCCCACCATGCTGAACACTATGTAACTCTACATATTGACTCCCACCATGCTGAACACGATGTAACTCTACATATTAACCGCTGACCCCCACCATGCTGAACACTATGTAACTCTACATATTAACCCCCACCATGCTGAACACTATGTAACTCTACATATTGACCCCCACCATGCTGAACACTATGTAACTCTACATATTAACCCCCACCATGCTGAACACTATGTAACTCTACATATTAACCACTGACCCCCACCATGCTGAACACTATGTAACTCTACATATTAACCCCCGCCATGCTGAACACTATGTAACTCTACATATTAACCACTGACCCCCACCATGCTGAACACTATGTAACTCTACATATTAACCCCCACCATGCTGAACACTATGTAACTCTACATATTAACCACTGACCCCCACCATGCTGAACACTATGTAACTCTACATATTAACCCCCACCATGCTGAACACTATGTAACTCTACATATTAACCACTGACCCCCACCATGCTGAACACTATGTAACTCTACATATTAACCCCCACCATGCTGAACACTATGTAACTCTACATATTAACCCCCACCATGCTGAACACTATGTAACTCTACATATTAACCACTGACCCCCACCATGCTGAACACTATGTAACTCTACATATTAACCACTGACCCCCACCATGCTGAACACTATGTAACTCTACATATTAATCACTGACCCCCACCATGCTGAACACTATGTAACTCTACATATTAACCCCCACCATGCTGAACACTATGTAACTCTACATATTAACCATTGACCCCCACCATGCTGAACACTATGTAACTCTACATACCTGCAGGCCTACAATGTAAACCAGGGACTTGTTAGTTATGGAGATCTGACCAAGGAGTTGAGTGACTGGAACCTTGGGGATGGAGGAGTAGAAAGGTACAAACAGGCTGAACACTGGGCCTAGCCTGGAGGAGAGGTGAGGAGGAGAGGGGGAAGGAGAGGAGGAGAGAGGAGAGGGAAGGAGAGAGGGGAGGTGAGGAGGAGAGAGGAGAGGAGAGGAGAGAGGGGAGGAGAGGAGAGGGGAGGAGAGGGGAGGTGAGGAGGAGAGGGGAAGGAGAGAGGAGAGGGAAGGAGAGAGGAGAGGGAAGGAGAGAGGAGAGGGAAGGAGAGAGGGGAGGTGAGGAGGAGAGAGGAGAGGGGAAGGAGAGAGGTGAGGAGGAGAGAGGATAGGGAAGGGGGGGTGAGGAGGAGAGGGAAGGAGAGAGGGGAGGTGAGGAGGAGAGAGGAGAGGGAAGGAGAGGGGAGGTGAGGAGGAGAGAGGAGAGGGGAAGGAGAGAGGAGAGGTGGGGAAGGAGAGAGGAGAGGGGAAGGAGAGAGGGGAGGTGAGGAGGAGAGAGGAGAGGGGAAGGAGAGAGGGGAGGTGAGGAGGAGAGAGGAGAGGGAAGGAGAGAGGGGAGGGGAGGTGAGGAGGAGAGAGGAGAGGGGAAGGAGAGAGGGGAGGAGAGGAGGAGAGGATGGAGGTGAGGAGGAGAGAGGGGAGGTGAGGAGGAGAGGGGATGGGGAAGGAGAGAGGTGATGGGGAAGGAGAGAGGGGATGGGGAAGGAGAGAGGGGATGGGGAAGGAGTGATGGGAGGTGGAGGAGAGAGGGGAGGTGAGGAGGAGAGAGGGGAGGTGAGGAGGAGAGAGGGGATGGGGAAGGAGAGAGGGGGAGGTGAGGAGGAGAGAGGAGGTGAGGAGGAGAGAGGAGGAGGTGAGGAGGAGAGAGGGGATGGGGAAGGAGAGAGGGGAGGTGAGGAGGAGAGAGGAGAGAGGGGAGGTAAGGAAGAGAGGGGAGGGAAGGAGAGAAGGGAGGTAAGGAGGAGAGAGGGGAGGTGGGGAGGAGAGGAAAGGAGAAGATGGTTAAAACAATGTTCTGTTCACAAACACCAAACCTCTGAGCAGATATACAGTAAAGTATATTTCTATTAGAGGAAGTAAGAATGAATCATTATAGACCAGCAGCTAACCTCAGAGCCCTGCCATTACAGTCACTCACAGTAGGACACGCACAGTCACACACACACACAGTTACCCACACACACACACACCAGGACACGCACAGTCACCCACACACACACCAGGACACGCACAGTCACCCACACACACACACCAGGACACACACAGTCACACACACAGTCACCCACACACACACCAGGACACACACAGTCACCCACACACACACCAGGACACGCACAGTCACCCACACACACACCAGGACACGCACAGTCACCCACACACACACCAGGACACGCACAGTCACCCACACACACACCAGGACACACACAGTCACCCACACACACACCAGGACACGCACAGTCACCCACACACACACCAGGACACGCACAGTCACCCACACACACACCAGGACACGCACAGTCACCCACACACACACCAGGACACGCACAGTCACCCACACACACATGAGGACATGCAGTCACCCACACACACACCAGGACACACACAGTCACACACACACACACACCAGGACACGCACAGTCACCCACACCAGGACACGCAGTCACCCACCCACCCACACACACACACACAAGGTCACGCAGTCACCCACACACACACGAGGACACGCACAGTCACCCACACACACACCAGGACACGCAGTCACCCACACGCACAGTCACACACACGAGGACACGCACAGTCACCCACACGGACAGTCACCCACACACACACACGGACACGCAGTCACGCACACATACACACACGAGGACACGCACGGTCGCCCACACACACACGGACACGCACACGCACAGTCACCCACACGGACAGTCACCCACACACACACACACGCAGTCACCCACACATACACACACGAGGACACGCACAGTCACACACACACACAGAATGGAGATGAGCATCACAGGATGAGCCATATCTGATATGTCCATGCTTGACGCACACACACACACACACACACACCACTACTAGTAATAGTGAGAGCCTGAGGGTATGAATACAGTTCGTATTAAAAGTAGAGATTCATTTTTTATGAACTCCACATGAAGGATCAGAATGAGGAACATGACAGCAGCCCAGAGAGGTCATGAGAGGGTCATTAGTAGTGATGGGAGGAGACAGATCCATACAGTTACATGTCTAGTTGGCTGTAGCTGCACCAAAACTACAGTAGGTTTCTTTCATAGCGTATTCTCCATCTTTTTAAATAGGGAGACAATGTGTTTTCACTCTCTCTCTATCACACCACGAGGCCCCCCGGTAATATCACACCACGAGGCCCCCCGGTAATATCACACCACGAGGCCCCCCGGTAATATCACACCACGAGGCCCCCGGTAATATCACACCACGAGGCCCCCCGGTAATATCACACCACGAGGTCCCCCGGTAATATCACACCACGAGGTCCACTGGTAATATCACACCACGAGGTCCCCTGGTAATATCACACCACGAGGTCCCCCGGTAATATCACACCACGAGGCCCCCCGGTAATATATCACACCACGAGGCCCCCCGGTAATATCACACCACGAGGTCCCCCGGTAATATCACACCACGAGGCCCCCGGTAATATCACACCACGAGGCCCCCGGTAATATCACACCACGAGGCCCCCGGTAATATCACACCACGAGGTCCACTGGTAATATCCCACCACGAGGTCCCCTGGTAATATCACACCACGAGGTCCCCCGGTAATATCACACCACGAGGCCCCCCGGTAATATCACACCACGAGGCCCCCCGGTAATATCACACCACGAGGTCCCCCGGTAATATCACACCACGAGGCCCCCCGGTAATATCACACCACGAGGCCCCCCGGTAATTCCCAGCCCTAGTCACGATTGGGTCAATATACTTCTTCCTCTTTACTCTAATTTCTACTCTGTTCACATGAAGAACAGCTGACATTCAGCCTATTTGTGCCCTCGATATCATCTGGAGTGTTTGATATCCTTACAAACATGAATAAACATGCTGAAAATTATTCATCCTGTTGATCAAATAAATTCATCTTTACAAATTTCGAAGAGACGCTTGCACCCACACACACACCCACTCAGAATAAATGTAGGAGGGGTTTGCTTGCGGTGCAGGAAATGATAAGTGTGTGTCTGGGTACTGGCTGTGGCAGAAGCTGCACACTTCTGCCTAGTCGGCCGTAGCTGATGCAAAGAAAAGAGACATATCTAATACTTGTTGAGTTTCATTCTCTGGCTGACCTGACACATGGCTCTGGAGTCACACAGGGGACCAACGTCCCTCCTGAAACACCACTGACGACTGAGAGTTAAGAGCGCTTCCATCTGGTGAGTACAGTATCATACAGTATGTGGTCTACACAGGTATGATGCAGTATCATACAGTATGTGGTCTACACAGGTATGGTAGTATCATTCAGTATGTGGTTTACACAGGTATGGTAGTATCATTCAGTATGTGGTTTACACAGGTATGATAGTATAATACAGTATGTCGTTTACACAGGTATGATAGTATAATACAGTATGTAGTTTACACAGGTATGATAGTATAATACAGTATGTAGTTTACACAGGTATGATACAGTATTACACTGTCGTTTACACAGGTATGGTGCAGTATCATACAGTATGTGGTTTACACAGGTATGATAGTATAATACAGTATGTAGTTTACACAGGTACGGTACTATATTACAGTATGTAGTTTACACAGGTATGATAGTATAATACAGTATGTAGTTTACACAGGTATGATACAGTATAATACAGTATGTAGTTTACACAGGTACGGTACTATAATACAGTATGTAGTTTACACAGGTATGATACAGTATAATACAGTATGTAGTTTACACAGGTATGATAGTATAATACAGTATGTAGTTTACACAGGTATGATAGTATAATACAGTATGTAGTTTACACAGGTATGGTACTATATTACAGTATGTAGTTTACACAGGTATGGTACTATAATACAGTATGTAGTTTACACAGGTATGGTACTATATTACAGTATGTAGTTTACACAGGTATGATACAGTATAATACAGTATGTAGTTTACACAGGTATGATACAGTATAATACAGTATGTAGTTTACACAGGTATGGTAGTATATTACAGTATGTAGTTTACACAGGTATGATACAGTATCATACAGTATGTAGTTTACACAGGTATGATAGTATAATACAGTATGTAGTTTACACAGGTATGATAGTATAATACAGTATGTAGTTTACACAGGTATGGTCCTATAATACAGTATGTAGTTTACACAGGTATGACACAGTATTACACTTTCGTTTACACAGGTATGATAGTATAATACAGTATGTAGTTTACACAGGTACGGTACTATATTACAGTATGTAGTTTACACAGATATAGTACAGATATAATACAGTATAATACAGTATAATACAGTATAGTACAGTATAATACCAGTGGTGTAACGTACTTAAGTACAAATATATTAAAGTACTTCAGTAGTTTTTTGTAGAATCTGTACTTCAATTTTTATATTTTTGACAATTTTACTTTTACTTCACTTACATTCCTAAAGAAAATATTGTACTTTTTACTCCGTACATTTTCCTTGACACCCAAAGTACTCATTACATTTTCAATGCTTTTATTAGCAGGACAGGAAAATTGTCAAATTCACGCACTTTCAAGAGCACACGTGGTCATCCCTCCTGCCTCCGGCCTGGAGGACTCACAAGTCATTTATACTTTCACTTTTACTTTTCACACAAGTATATTTGCGCAATTACATTTACTTTTTACACTTAAATATATTTACAACCCAAATACTTTTAGACTTTTACTCAAGAAGTATTTCACTGGCTGACTTTCACTTGAGTCACTTTCTATTAAATATTTATATACTTTTACTAAAGTATGACAGTTGGGTACTTTTTCCACCCCTGTATAATACAGTATGTAGTTCACACAGGTTTAAGCATAGACATTTTTCACAGGAAAGTGAATTTCCCCCCACAAATTGTGGGTATATTTGGGGTTGCAATTACTACATGAGTGTTATAGAGCAAATGATGCAAGACAAATGGAACATTGCTCTTATTTTGTCCGTTGATTTTAAACTACTGCAAGTGTCTTCACCCAAACCCTCACCTGCTGTGCTTCAGATTTACACTTCCTGTTACTAACCATCATGTCGTGGTCGGAGGGTGTGAACTCCACTGTGAACCTGGACTCCAACACCTCCTCCTCCCTGGTCTGCACCAACCTGTACGACCACCGCCCCGTCGCCCGCGTCCTCATGTCTCTCCACTACAGCCTGGTCTTCACGCTCGGCCTCCTAGGTAACGCCCTGGCACTGCACGTCATCAGACCCAACCTGGCCCAGATCAACTCTACCACGCTCTACTCTGCCAACCTGGCCGCCTCCGACGTCCTCTTCACTCTGGCCCTGCCTCTGAGGATTGCCTACTACGCCCTAGGTCAGTGGTACTCCACTACTACTACGCCCTAGGTCAGTGATACTCCCACTACTACTACGCCCTAGGTCAGTGATACTCCCACCACTACGCCCTAGGTCAGTGATACTCCCACTACTACTACGCCCTAGGTCAGTGATACTCCCACTACTACTACGCCCTAGGTCAGTGATACTCCCACTACTACTACGCCCTAGGTCAGTGATACTCCACTACTACTACGCCCTAGGTCAGTGATACTCCCACTACTACGCCCTAGGTCAGTGATACTCCACTACTACGCCCTAGGTCAGTGATACTCCACTACTACGCCCTAGGTCAGTGATACTCCCACTACTACTACTACTACTACTACTACTACTACTACGCCCTAGGTCAGTGATACTCCACTACTACTACGCCCTAGGTCAGTGATACTCCCACTGCTACGCCCTAGGTCAGTGATACTCCACTACTACTACGCCCTAGGTCAGTGATACTCCACTACTACTACGCCCTAGGTCAGTGATACTCCACTACTACTACGCCCTAGGTCAGTGATACTCCCACTACTACCACGCCCTAGGTCAGTGATAATCCACTACTACGCCCTAGGTCAGTGATACTACACCACTACTACTACTACGCCCTAGGTCAGTGATACTCCCACTACTACTACGCCCTAGGTCAGTGATACTCCCACTACTACTACGCCCTAGGTCAGTGATACTCCCACTACGCCCTAGGTCAGTGATACTCCCACTACGCCCTAGGTCAGTGATACTCCACTACTACTACGCCCTAGGTCAGTGATACTCCCACTACTACCACGCCCTAGGTCAGTGATAATCCACTACTACGCCCTAGGTCAGTGATACTCCACCACTACTACTACTACGCCCTAGGTCAGTGATACTCCCACTACTACTACGCCCTAGGTCAGTGATACTCCCACTACTACTACGCCCTAGGTCAGTGATACTCCCACTACGCCCTAGGTCAGTGATACTCCCACTACGCCCTAGGTCAGTGATACTCCACTACTACGACGCCCTAGGTCAGTGATACTCCACTACTACGACGCCCTAGGTCAGTGATAATCCACTACTACGCCCTAGGTCAGTGATACTCCACTACTACGACGCCCTAGGTCAGTGATAATCCACTACTACGCCCTAGGTCAGTGATACTCCACTACTACGACGCCCTAGGTCAGTGATACTCCACTACTACGACGCCCTAGGTCAGTGATACTCCACTACTACGACGCCCTAGGTCAGTGATACTCCACTACTACGACGCCCTAGGTCAGTGATACTCCACTACTACGACGCCCTAGGTCAGTGATACTCCACTACTACGACGCCCTAGGTCAGTGATACTCCACTACTACGACGCCCTAGGTCAGTGATACTCCACTACTACGACGCCCTAGGTCAGTGATACTCCACTACTACGACGCCCTAGGTCAGTGATACTCCACTACTACGCCCTAGGTCAGTGATACTCCACTACTACGCCCTAGGTCAGTGATACTCCACTACTACTACGCCCTAGGTCAGTGATACTCCCACTACTACCACGCCCTAGGTCAGTGATAATCCACTACTACGCCCTAGGTCAGTGATACTACACCACTACTACTACTACGCCCTAGGTCAGTGATACTCCCACTACTACTACGCCCTAGGTCAGTGATACTCCCACTACTACTACGCCCTAGGTCAGTGATACTCCCACTACGCCCTAGGTCAGTGATACTCCCACTACGCCCTAGGTCAGTGATACTCCACTACTACCACGCCCTAGGTCAGTGATAATCCACTACTACGCCCTAGGTCAGTGATACTCCACCACTACTACTACTACGCCCTAGGTCAGTGATACTCCCACTACTACTACGCCCTAGGTCAGTGATACTCCCACTACTACTACGCCCTAGGTCAGTGATACTCCCACTACGCCCTAGGTCAGTGATACTCCCACTACGCCCTAGGTCAGTGATACTCCACTACTACGACGCCCTAGGTCAGTGATACTCCACTACTACGACGCCCTAGGTCAGTGATAATCCACTACTACGCCCTAGGTCAGTGATACTCCACTACTACGACGCCCTAGGTCAGTGATAATCCACTACTACGCCCTAGGTCAGTGATACTCCACTACTACGACGCCCTAGGTCAGTGATACTCCACTACTACGACGCCCTAGGTCAGTGATACTCCACTACTACGACGCCCTAGGTCAGTGATACTCCACTACTACGACGCCCTAGGTCAGTGATACTCCACTACTACGACGCCCTAGGTCAGTGATACTCCACTACTACGACGCCCTAGGTCAGTGATACTCCACTACTACGACGCCCTAGGTCAGTGATACTCCACTACTACGACGCCCTAGGTCAGTGATACTCCACTACTACGACGCCCTAGGTCAGTGATACTCCACTACTACGACGCCCTAGGTCAGTGATACTCCACTACTACGACGCCCTAGGTCAGTGATACTCCACTACTACGACGCCCTAGGTCAGTGATACTCCACTACTACGACGCCCTAGGTCAGTGATACTCCACTACTACTACGCCCTAGGTCAGTGATACTCCACTACTACTACGCCCTAGGTCAGTGATACTCCACTACTACGACGCCCTAGGTCAGTGATAATCCACTACTACGCCCTAGGTCAGTGATAATCCACTACTACACCCTAGGTCAGTGATACTCCCACTACACCCTAGGTCAGTGATACTCCCACTACACCCTAGGTCAGTGATACTCCCACTACTACTACGCCCTAGGTCAGTGATACTCCACTACTACGACGCCCTAGGTCAGTGATACTCCACTACTACTACGCCCTAGGTCAGTGATACTCCCACTACGCCCTAGGTCAGTGATACTCCCACTACGACGTCCTAGGTCAGTGATACTCCCACTACGCCCTAGGTCAGTGATACTCCCACTACACCCTAGGTCAGTGATACTCCCACTACGCCCTAGGTCAGTGATACTCCCACTACGCCCTAGGTCAGTGATACTCCCACTACGCCCTAGGTCAGTGATACTCCCACTACGCCCTAGGTCAGTGATACTCCCACTACGCCCTAGGTCAGTGATACTCCCACTACACCCTAGGTCAGTGATACTCCCACTA
The DNA here is from genome assembly GCF_013265735.2 of Oncorhynchus mykiss. Classification (NCBI taxonomy): domain Eukaryota; kingdom Metazoa; phylum Chordata; class Actinopteri; order Salmoniformes; family Salmonidae; genus Oncorhynchus; species Oncorhynchus mykiss. Next base: position 835,898 of record NC_048571.1, on the reverse strand, counting down.
CACCCTAGGTCAGTGATACTCCCACTACGACGTCCTAGGTCAGTGATACTCCCACTACGACGTCCTAGGTCAGTGATACTCCCACTACACCCTAGGTCAGTGATACTCCCACTACACCCTAGGTCAGTGATACTCCCACTACACCCTAGGTCAGTGATACTCCCACCACACCCTAGGTCAGTGATACTCCCACTACACCGTAGGTCAGTGATACTCCCACTACGACGTCCTAGGTCAGTAATACTCCACTACTACGACGTCCTAGGTCAGTAATACTCCACTACTACGACGTCCTAGGTCAGTAATACTCCACTACTACGACGTCCTAGGTCAGTGATACTCCACTACTACGACGTCCTAGGTCAGTGATACTCCCACTACGACGTCCTAGGTCAGTGATACTCCCACTACGACGTCCTAGGTCAGTAATACTCCACTACTACGACGTCCTAGGTCAGTAATACTCCACTACTACGACGTCCTAGGTCAGTAATACTCCACTACTACGACGTCCTAGGTCAGTAATACTCCACTACTACGACGTCCTAGGTCAGTAATACTCCACTACTACGACGTCCTAGGTCAGTAATACTCCACTACTACGACGTCCTAGGTCAGTGATACTCCCACTACGACGTCCTAGGTCAGTGATACTCCCACTACGACGTCCTAGGTCAGTAATACTCCACTACTACGACGTCCTAGGTCAGTAATACTCCACTACTACGACGTCCTAGGTCAGTAATACTCCACTACTACGACGTCCTAGGTCAGTAATACTCCACTACTACGACGTCCTAGGTCAGTGATACTCCCACTACGACGTCCTAGGTCAGTAATACTCCACTACTACGACGTCCTAGGTCAGTAATACTCCACTACACCCTAGGTCAGTGATACTCCCACTACGACGTCCTAGGTCAGTGATACTCCACTACACCCTAGGTCAGTAATACTCCACTACTACTACGTCCTAGGTCAGTGATACTCCCACTACACCCTAGGTCAGTGATACTCCCACTACACCCTAGGTCAGTGATACTCCCACTACGACGTCCTAGGTCAGTGATACTCCCACTACGTCCTAGGTCAGTGATACTCCCACTACGTCCTAGGTCAGTGATACTCCCACTACGTCCTAGGTCAGTGATACTCCCACTACGTCCTAGGTCAGTGATACTCCCACTACGTCCTAGGTCAGTGATACTCCCACTACGTCCTAGGTCGGTGATACTCCCACTACGTCCTAGGTCAGTGATACTCCCACTACGACGTCCTAGGTCAGTGATACTCCCACTACGACGTCCTAGGTCAGTAATACTCCACTACTACGACGTCCTAGCTCAGTGATACTCCCACTACGACGTCCTAGGTCAGTGATACTCCCACTACGACGTCCTAGGTCAGTAATACTCCACTACTACTACGTCCTAGGTCAGTAATACTCCACTACTACTACGTCCTAGGTCAGTAATACTCCACTACTACTACGTCCTAGGTCAGTAATACTCCACTACTACGACGTCCTAGGTCAGTAATACTCCACTACGTCCTAGGTCAGTAATACTCCACTACTACTACGTCCTAGGTCGGTGACTATAGTTGTTTTGAAGTAGTTTAAAACAAGCAACTAAAAGCAGATAGTAGGTATGTAGAAATGATACAGTGCCTTCAGAAAGTGTTCACGCCCCTCGACTTCTTCCACATTTTGTTGTTACAGCCCGAATTAAAACAAACACAATAACCCATAATGACAACGTGAAAACATGTGTTGACATTTTTGCAAATGTATTGAAAATGAACTCTTGGAAATATCTAATTTGCATAAGTATTCAAACCCCCGAGTCAATACTTTGTAGAAGCACCTTTGGCAGTGATTACAGCTGTGAGTCTTTCTGGGTAAATCTCTAAAAGCTTTGCACATCTGGATTGTACAATATTTGCACATTATTCTTTTTAAAATTCTTCTCTTTTTTTTAAACTGTCAAATTGACAGCCATTTTCAAGTCTTGCCATAGATTTTGCCACTCAGGAACAATCAATGTCTTCTTGGTAAGCAACCCCAGTGGATATTTGGCCTTGTGTTTTAGGATATTGTCCTGCTGAAAGGTGAATTTGTCTCCCAGTGTCTGTTGGAAAGCAGACTAGGTTTTCCTCTGGGACTTTGCTGTATTCTGTTTATCCTAAAAAAAAATCCCTTGTCATTGTTGCTGACAAGCACACCCATAACATGATGCAGCAACCACCATGCTTGAAAATATGAAGAGTGGTACTCTGTGATGTGTTGGATTTGCCCTAAACGTAACACTTTGTATTCAGGAAAGAAAGTTAGATTTTTTTTTTTTTTTTGCAGTATTACTTAAGTGCCTTGTTGCAAACAGGATGCATGTTTTGAAATACGGGCTTCCTTTTCACTCTGTAATTTAAGTTAGTATTGTGGAGTAACTACAAATGTTGTTGATCCATCCTTAGTTCTCATATCACACCCATGATACTCTGTAACTATTTTAAAGTCACCATTGGCATCATGATGAAATCCCTGAGTGGTTTCCTTCCTCTCCGGCAACTGAGCTAGGAAAGATGCCTGAATCTTTGTAGTGACTGGGTGTATTGATTCACCATGCAAAGGGTGACTTTTACTCAAGTAGTATTTTACTGGGTGATTTTCACTTTTACTCAAGTAGTATTTTACTAGGTGACTTTTACTCAAGTAATATTTTACTGGGTGACTTTTACTCAAGTAGTATTTTACTAGGTGACTTTTACTCAAGTAGTATTTTACTAGGTGACTTTTACTCAAGTAGTATTTTACTGGGTGACTTTTACTTTTACTCAAGTAGTATTTTACTGGGTGACTTTCACTTTTACTCAAGTAGTATTTTACTGGGTGACTTTTACTCAAGTAGTATTTTACTGGGTGACTTTCACTCAAGTAGTATTTTACCGGGTGACTTTCACTTTTACTCAAGTAGTATTTTACTAGGTGACTTTCACTTGAGTTATTTTCTATTAACGTATCTTTACATTTACACAAGTATGACGTTTGGGTACTTTTCCAACCACTGGGTGTGAACACTTTCTGAAGGCACTGTAGGTGTTTAAATGTAGGTGGAGAACATCCACACAGACACTTTTTCCTGAGAGACAGATCCCAGGCGTCTTGTTATGTTCCAGAAGTGGACTAACCTCTCTTGGTAATCTTTGAGTCTCCCTGCCTCTAGGTTTCCACTGGCCCCTGGGGGAGACCCTGTGTCGCGTCACCGCCCTTCTGTTCTACGTCAACACCTACGCAGGGGTCAATTTCATGACCTGCCTGGCCGTAGACCGCTTCGTAGCCGTGGTTCTCCCTCTGCGTTACACCAGGCTCTGCCGGGCCCGGACCATCCGCTACGTCTGCGTAGGGGTGTGGGTTCTAGTCCTGGTCCAGACGTTACCCCTCCTCTCCGTGACCATGACCCGGGCCGAGCCGGACGGAACCACCACCTGCATGGAGTACCCCAACTTTGAGAACGGGGCCGTGGAGGGACTCCCCTACGTCCTCATTGGAGCCGTCGTCATGGGATACGCCGTTCCCGTTGCAACCATCCTGTGTTGCTACTTGGTGTTGCTTTGGAAGCTGCGGTTGGTGACGAGAAGTAGGGTCGGTGGGCGAGGTCACAGGTCATTGAGGAGCCAGAAGGCGACGGGGGTGATAGCAGGGGTAGTGCTGGTGTTTGTAGTGTGTTTCAGTCCCTATCACATCAACATCCTGCAGTATATGATCCGAAAGCTGAGATACACACCAGACTGTACCGAGCTACAGGCCTTTCAGGTAGTTGTCTCCACACCAGTGGAGGCTGGTGGGAGGAGCTATAGGAGGATGGGCTTATTGTAAAGGCTGGAATGGAATGAATGGAACAGAGTCAAACATGAATTCCATGAATTACAACGAGCCCTTCCTCCTACAGCGCCTTCTACCAGCCTCCACTGACACACAAACATAGGCCTATCTGTTAATATCATTGTATTTGTGTGTGTGTGTGTGTGTGTGTGTGTGTGTGTGTTGACCATGAGATTGCGTATTTAAGCGTGTGTGCAATGTCCATCTCCAATCCACGTGTGACCGACTCCTCCACTAACCCCTCTCTCCCTCCCCTTCAGATGTCTCTACACTTCACTGTGTGTCTCATGAACTTCAACTGCTGCCTGGACCCCTTTGTCTACTTCTTTGCCTGTAAGGGTTACAAGAGGAGGGTGATGAAGATGTTGAGGGTTCAGGTCAGCGCCTCTTTCTCCAGCGTGGTCCGAACCGGGGAGGACACCCCCTTCAAACGGGGGGGGACCCGGGACGGGAGGAGCAGGCTGGGTAGCCACACAGCTTGTCCTGTTGCTTTAGATGACGTTACCAAGACCATTCCTGGGCCAGAGACCGAGACAGGAGAGCCGGAGACCGAGACAGGACCCAGAGCCCGAGACAGGACCCAGAGACCGAGACAGGACCCAGAGACCGAGACACCAACTACCCCTGAGACAGGAGCCACATCCAACCAACTACCCCTGAGACAGAAGCCACATCCAACCAACTACCCCTGAGACAGGAGCCACATCCAACCAACTACCCCCGAGACAGGAGTCACATCCAACCAACTACCCCCGAGACAGGAGTCACATCCAACCAACTACCCCCGATACAGGAGTCACATCCCACCAACTAACCCTGAGACAGGAGCCACATCCCACCAACTAACCCTGAGACAGGAGCCACATCCCACCAACTACCCCTGAGACAGGAGCCACATCCCACCAACTACCCCTGAGACAGGAGCCACATCCAACCAACTACCCCTGAGACAGGAGCCACATCCAACCAACTACCCCTGAGACAGGAACCACATCCAACCAACTACCCCTGAGAAAGGAGCCACATCCAACCAACTACCCCTGAGACAGGAGCCACATCCAACCAACTACCCCTGAGAAAGGAGCCACATCCAACCAACTACCCCTGAGACAGGAGCCACATCCAACCAACTACCCCTGAGACAGGAGCCACATCCAACCAACTACCCCTGAGACAGGAGCCACATCCAACCAACTACCCCTGAGACAGGAGCCACATCCAACCAACTACCCCTGAGCCTGTCCTGGTCCTTGAGATGACCACTACTAGGCCATAGAGACACATAACCACTAGTCTAGACCACTACTAGGCCATAGAGACACAGAACCACTAGTCTAGACACACTTATTTGTCCTGGGTTGTATTCATACCAAATGGAAGAAAAGGGAACTGAAACAGAAAGGGACTACCTGAACTTGTCCAATAAGAAATGCTTGTTTTAATTTTACTTCCTTGCTCACTCTGCTATTTCAAAACGAATGTGAAAAAGATGGAAATCAAGGTCCCATAAACACAAGAAAACAGCAGCGCCTTTACAAGGTTCCAGAACTAAACAGCGCCTTTACAAGGTTCCAGAACTAAACAGCGCCTTTACAAGGTTCCAGAACTAAACAGCGCCTTTACAAGGTTCCAGAACTAAACAGCGCCTTTACAAGGTTCCAGAACTAAACAGCGCCTTTACAAGGTTCCAGAACTAAACAGCGCCTTTACAAGGTTCCAGAACTAAACCTTGTTTACAGAACAGGATGTCGTATGCAGAGATAAAATCCTTTACTGATTCATCTCCAACATTTCCGTCACATCGATCTTTGTACAGATATTTATGCTTTTCATAATAAAAATGGTTTCACTTTCCAATACTTACTTTTTAACTGCTGTTTGAAGTGGAATTAAAACCATTCTATTTCACTGTTACTGTTTTATTTCACCAAGGTCTGGCCTATCCCTAAGTTAGCCAGGTATGAAACTAAAAACACAGACAACTCACTTCCCTAAAAGAGCAACACAACACTTCTCTCTATGAGGTAAAAGGTCAAGGAGTGCCAGTACTTCCTAGTTTTTCAACATGTGCAGTGTGATGTTTTCATCTAGAACGTATAGGCCTACAGCTGGTTTGGAAGTAGCTGCAGCACACCGAGCCCCTCGTTGATCTCACTGCTCTCTAGTGGTGTTAATACAACGGTACACCTTCAGTGAACAAGTGCACACTTCAAGGAAAGGAGTCCATAGGAGCAAGGGATTGATTTAGGGATTGAGCTCAGGTGTCAAGAACATGTGTGCAGCCCAGTTAGAGGTCCCGCTGTGAAGGACAGGTGTAAAGGTAGAGGTACTCACAGTCCGGCAGGCAGCCCAGTTAGAGGTCCCGCTGTGAAGGACAGGTGTAAAGGTAGAGGTACTCACAGTCCGGCAGGCAGCCCAGTTAGAGGTCCCGCTGTGAAGGACAGGTGTAAAGGTAGAGGTACTCACAGTCCGGCAGGCAGACCAGTTAGAGGTCCCGCTGTGAAGGACAGGTGTAAAGGTAGAGGTACTCACAGTCCGGCAGGCAGCCCAGTTAGAGGTCCCGCTGTGAAGAACAGGTGTAAAGGTAGAGGTACTCACAGTCCGGCAGGCAGCTCAGACACCTGGTAGTCAAACAGGTAGTGAAACGCTTCGGACAGCAGGAAGTCCACCAGTGCAGTGAGCACCCACGTCCCAAACAGGAAGGACTACAGGAAGAACCGGGATGTTACAGTTAGGACTACAGGAAGAACCAGGATGTTACAGTTAGGCCTACAGGAAGAACCAGGATGTTACAGTTAGGCCTACAGGAAGAACCAGGATGTTACAGTTAGGACTACAGGAAGAACCAGGATGTTACAGTTAGGCCTACAGGAAGAACCAGGATGTTACAGTTAGGCCTACAGGAAGAACCAGGATGTTACAGTTAGGACTACAGGAAGAACCAGGATGTTACAGTTAGGACTACAGGAAGAACCAGGATGTTACAGTTAGGCCTATAGGAAGAACCAGGATGTTACAGTTAGGACTACAGGAAGAACCAGGATGTTACAGTTAGGCCTACAGGAAGAACCAGGATGTTACAGTTAGGCCTACAGGAAGAACCAAGATGTTACAGTTAGGACTACAGGAAGAACCAGGATGTTACAGTTAGGCCTACAGGAAGAACCAAGATGTTACAGTTAGGACTACAGGAAGAACCAAGATGTTACAGTTAGGCCTATAGGAAGAACCAGGATGTTACAGTTAGGCCTATAGGAAGAACCAGGATGTTACAGTTAGGACTACAGGAAGAACCAGGATGTTACAGTTAGGACTACAGGAAGAACCAGGATGTTACAGTTAGGACTACAGGAAGAACCAAGATGTTACAGTTAGGACTACAGGAAGAACCAGGATGTTACAGTTAGGACTACAGGAAGAACCAGGATGTTACAGTTAGGACTACAGGAAGAACCAAGATGTTACAGTTAGGACTACAGGAAGAACCAGGATGTTACAGTTAGGACTACAGGAAGAACCAGGATGTTACAGTTAGGACTACAGGAAGAACCAGGATGTTACAGTTAGGACTACAGGAAGAACCAGGATGTTACAGTATGAAACAATGACATCACATAAAATCATATCACCACCACCACATCATCATCATCATTATTACGATAATTTGATTAAACAACTGATAATCTGTGCAGCACGACTGCGATAAAGACCAGCTGGAACGCGCCCAGTGAGTCTAACAGAGGTTTACAAGCTGAAATGAACTTACAGCAAATTTTCTGCTGCCGAACCGTCTCTCCAAGATGCGGAAGTTGTAGATGAGCAGACTGTTGCAGAAGGTGTCCTTTAGGTCCAGACAGATCAGTCTGCCACACACTAACCGCCATACCTTACAGAAGAAGAGGAGTGAGGGTTGTTACACAGTACACACACCACAGAGTTTCTAAACCCAGAGGTGCAACATCACAAGACTTCCGGGAACGCTTGAGAAACAGACTTGGCCGACCAGATCGAAAAATGTGTCCTTAAGTTGTTAATTGTCTAGAAATCTAAATGCAAAACTGAGATTTGAGCCAATGTCTTAAGTAGCCGAAACTGTCATTACTACAACCTCGTGAAAGTGACAATCTGACATGTAATAATTTTAATCAAAAACAACTTTATATCGAAGGAGTGTCTTCGATTTGACAGCCTGCACATGCGCAGTTCGGCACGAAGACCATTAAAAGCAGATTACGTGTTTCTGGGCATGAGTTTAGCTAGCCAAAGGTCGGCTACAAGCGTGATCGGGGATTTCTTATTGGAGAAGCAGTTTCTGCCCATCTTTATACTGTACTGTCTTTGGCAACATGATCCACAGGAGGAGATAGGAGAGATTTACGACACTCTCTCTCTCTTTTCCGCTACCTGGTGCTGCAGCGTGATGGCCTGCAGGCTGTAGGTGAACAGGTGATTGTACTGTGGCAGGAGGTTTAGCACGACAGTCAGACCACTGAGGACCAGGAGGAGACCTTTAGACAGGGGGGCCTTATCTGTGGGGGGAGGCAACCAATCAATCAATCACCTACCTGTAGGGCACAATCAATTTGATACTCTTATCAGAATTTACAGCAGAGTACTTGTTCCTGGTAACATTAAATACTGTATTGAAAATGTGGGCGGGGAAACCACATGCACCGTTCTGTCACTACAGTACTGAGCCAGCATTCAGCGTCGTTTATTAAATGAAACATCGAGCGTTATCACGCAATACTAGACATTATGACAAAAAATGGTAAAGGCTCGAATCGTCGATTGTACGCGTAGAAACGACGATGTGACCCGTTCAAATACTTAAGATTCATCTAGAATGAATGACAGTGCAAAGCTGCGAGACAGGACCGAGCGAAAACACTCGTACACGAATCAACTAGTCTGGTACTTACCGAGCCCTCGGGAACCGGTGGTCGTGAACATGATGGAAAACGAAAAATATATATATAATGACTGTCTGTGTAAAGGCACTGCAAAATGAAGGTACAAACTTAGCTATAGTAACTAAAAGTTAGAAAGAAAAAAAAACACCATAGTGAGATAGAGGGGAAAGGGTATCGAGTACGGTGGTCGAGTTCGTCCAAAATTGTTCGAGATTGTTGTTTTTGACACGCAAATCTCGAGATGCGCTGAATAAAAAATGGCCACCTGAGGTCGCTATGTCACTATCAATGGTCAGTAAAGGTTCTCGCTCATATTATAGCTGGTAAAACAGGTCATTGCCACAATAACAAAACATACACTCAATTTGCATAACTTAAGTAATTGTATTTCTTCACTGGCCCTCGTTTCATTTAATCCATTTGATGGATACTGTCCTCGTCAGCAGAAAGTGATCAAAGAGAGGGTTTTGAGTGGCCTCTATTAATGAACATCGTCAACAAAAACACTCCTGACACTTGACTTGTACTTTGATCACCTGCCTGTACTCCCCCTCCCAGAGACATGTCAGAGGGTATTGAACAGAAGCTAGCGTTTTCTTCTCCGCATAAAGATCAAACCTCTGCCATCTCCGTGACAGTTGTTCCTGTGAAGAAGAAAAACATGCACCGTAGACACATTACTCATTCATCCTGAGATAAACCTCATCAGACAAGAGAACTTCTACACACACACACTATCATTGGCTGGTTCCCTCCAGAAGCCTGAAGTGATAATGCACTGTGCGTGGTTTCTTCATCCAGACTAGCGCTCTCCTAAGCACCCTCTGACAGCTTAAGACCCTCCTCAGACGCGGAGCGGGAGGTTTCTGTGTCAGCATTTATGTCTTCCCCTCCTAACGTCTGAGCCCCTCAGGAGATAGAGAGGCAGCACCGACAGAGGCTTTGAATGGCAGGCTTTGTGTTCAGTGTCCTCTGGCCCCAAGTGTGTTTGATCTCCCTGTTTCATCTGGATACTCTGTTCATCTTCTTCTCTGGCCCTTTGTAAAAAGCACCAGATGTCTTATCGTGTTGTCTTCTTCTCTGGCCCTTTGTAAAAAGCACCAGATGTCTTATCGTGTTGTCTTCGTCTGTGAAATGATTCATCTTACTTCTACGAATCACAGCTACTGAGATCAGGAGGTGTCAAAGGTCAGCACAACCTCAACATGCTTATCCGTGCAAATCCACACCTCTTCTCTTGGCGCTTATTGAATGGTGTATCTGTGTTTAGGCTAGTTCACGTCATTCATTTCACTGTAAATGGAATGTATACTTACATCAGTGACATTCAGTGCATTTCGTGTGGTAATAGTCTCGTGACATGACCGATCGTGTGGAACATTAAATGCTTTAATTAATGACACTGTGTTGGGTATTTTCAACAGGCAGCACTGGCTCCGACAGTCCCACTAATTGCTCTGCAGATGAATGATTATTTCTGCCTTAATGCATCTGTTGCCTTTAATATGACTGCTGGAAAGATTTCATTAGTGTTTCGCCATGGCAACAAAGATGTACCTACACTCGTTGCTATAGTACTCCTGTGGCTGTGAATTCTACTGTACATTAGGCGACCCCTTTGAAGAAAAACATTAGGACTTTCAACATTGTCACCTTACGTGAAAATCAGCTATTCCTTTACCTTTCTATAATATTAAATGTTAAACTCAGAAAAAAAAGAAACGGCCCTTTTTCAGGACCCTGTCTTTCAAAGATAATTAGTAAAAATCCAAACAACTCCACAGATCTTCATTGGACAGGGTTGAAACACTGTTTCCCATGCACCTGTGGTACAGTCGTTAAGACACTAACAGCTTAAAGACGGTAGGTAATTAAGGTCACAGTTATGAAAACTTAGGACACTAAAGAGGCCTTTCTACTGACTCTGAAAAACACCAAAAGAAAGATGCCCAGGGTCCCTGCTCATCTGCGTGAACGTGCCTTAGGCATACTGCAAGGAGGCATGAGGACTGCAGATGTGGCCAGGGCAATGAATTGCAATGTCCTTACTGTGAGACGCCTAAGACAGCTCTACAGGGAGACAGGATGGACAGCTGATCGTCCTTGCAGTGGCAGACCATGTGTAACATCACCTGCACAGGATCGGTGCATCTGAACATCACACCTGAGGGACAGGTACAGGATGGCAACAACAACTGCCCGAGTTACACCAGGAACGCACAATCCCTCCATCAGTGCTCAGACTGTCCGCAATAGGCTGAGAGAGGCTGGACTGAGGGCTTGTAGGCCTGAGGACGTTTCTTTTTTTTACTGAGTTTATGTTTCTGCCTTTTGTACTTTCAATACCCAGTAGGTTGATCCATATCACGTGTCTAGTGGTTATCTGAGGAGCCTCGTCTAGATCAAGCTAAACATCCAGCGTTCTTTTCAGGGACTGTTTTTGTTTAACGTTGACCTTGTCAATACAAAATACCGATTGATAACAGTGTAAACTCTTCTGCTTGTTTAATTCCTTTAATATTCCTAACTAGGATATTGGATAATAAACCATTAAGAGCATCGTTAAAGCTCATTAGAGAAGAGAATGGATTGATTGTGTTGAACAACTTCCCAACGTCTTTAAGTGACTTTGTTGTTTTTTTTTGGACAGGTTCCAATACGATTAGGTTTGATCTATAATGAGCTATTCCTCTATCTACCTAGACGCTTAACATATAGTGCCTCTATTATTCGTTCATTCATTCATTCATTCATTAATGAATTGCGTTCATTAGAGTGTTGTTAATTGAATAAGGATCCATGAGGCCAGTGATCAGTGATAGCTGCAACCTTCACAGAGGCCTCGCCGGGGAAACTCCCTTGTGTCTCTACACTTTATAATGAAATATCCTTTATCAAATTAGAATTTTGTGTGTTCAACTATGTAATGATGGATATGATTATATATATTATATTTCCCTTGATTAGATTATTGGGACGACTCATTGACGCAGTGAATTGCACTCTAGGATCCTGTGTTTAACAGGTGGACAACATCTGCTCTCAATCAGTGGCTGTTGTATATTGTTTGGTTCATAAATGTATTCTCCATAATCACCTCTAGTCGTCAACAATTTATGTTAATTCAATCTTCCACAACGAGATTGACTTTATACTTTTTCGATAACTCTTCATCTCTTTATGTGGCGACTCTGTTGACCTCTCATACTTCATTTCAACTGTATTACCAGTTTACTCCTGTCTTACTCTGACCAGTGAGCTGCTTCTTCACTAGGAACATCTACAATATACTAATTACACCTAACTTTGCCTCTCAGTCAGTTGACTTGATATGTACACTCTTAGAAAAAAGGGTTCCAAAAGGGTTCTTAGGCTGTTCCCATAGGAGAACCCTTTTTGGTTCCTGGTAGAACCCTTTTTTTTTGGTTCCAGGTAGAACCCTTTTTTTTGGTTCCAGGTAGAACCTTTTGGGGTTTCATGTAACACCCTCTGTGGAAAGGGTTCTACCTGAAACCAAAACGGGTTCTTCAAAGGGTTCTGCAATGGGGACAGCTGAAGAATCCTTTTAGCTTCTAGATAGCACCTTTTTTTCTCAGGATGTTGGCTATTTTTCTCACTCACTCAACACAGTTTTTTTTCTCAGTTGGATGCACAAGGTCAAATTGAGTCAACTCAACTAAGAAAAACAAGTATGCTGCTTTGGACACAGAAATGAGGCGAGATCAAGTGTATCTGGCTCATTACTCTCTTCTTCTCCTTCAACCTGTTCTGTGTCACTGGCACCGTTCGTTACCTCCTCACCTCAAACTCTAACTAAATCAATCCCCATCATCACCACATCAGCTCTCTCTCCTCTCTCTCTCTCCCTCCCTCCACCCCCCCCCCCTCTCTCTCTCTCGCTCTCTCTCCCTCCCCCCCTCTCTCTTTCTCTCTCTCTCCTCTCTCTCGCTCCCCCCCTCTCTTTCTCTCTATCTCCCTCATTTTCTTTAAATCTCTTTCTCTCCCTCCCTCTCTCTCTTTTTTTCTTTCTTTCTTTCCTTCTCACTCTCTCTCTCTCTTTCTTTCTTTCTTTCCTTCTCACTCTCTCATTCTCTTTCTTTCTCTCTCGCTCTTCTCACTCTCTCATTCTCTTTCTTTCTTTCCTTCTCACTCTCTCTCTCTCTTTCTTTCTTTCTTTCCTTCTCACTCTCTCCTTCTCTTTCTTTCTCTCTCTCTCTTCTCTCTCTCATTATCTTTCTCTCTCTCCCTCTCCCTCTCCCTCTCCCTCTCCCTCTCCCTCTCTCTCTCTCCATCTCCACACCTACATGAGTCTGAACTGTGCCTGTTCATCCGGTACTAAAGCCTCATCTGGTCCTATTAACCCAGGGATCTAACCCAGGGACATGTTCAGACTGGTCTGATACAGGGAGAGAAAAACAACACATCCGTTTCTACTGGGTCGTGTTGTGACAGGGGTCTTCATGATGATTTATGGTGTGCTGTTAGGCCTGATAACTGACGCTGAGGCTCCACACTTGTTTCAATTAGCACCGCTGAAGGTCACGTTGCCGCGGACTACAGCTCATTTCCATACGCATAATCAATTTCCATTATCATGGATGACACGGGAGCATTCTGTAACTCTGTGTTGATTTGGGTCCTAATGGCTGATTCAGCTCCTGACGGAAAGGCTTGTCTGTTAGGATTATGGCTGAGAGTGGTTGGGACAGATTTCTAAATCTCTCTCTCTTATCTCTGTCTCTCTCTGTACTACCTGTCTCTCTCTCTTTATCTCTGTCTCTCTTTTTATCTCTGTCTCTCTCTGTACTACCTGTCTCTCTTTATCTTGGTCTCTGTCTCTCTCTTTACTCTCTGTCTCTCTCTTTACTCTCTCTCTCTCTTTTTATCTCTGTCTCTCTCTTTACTCTCTTTATCTTGGTCTCTGTCTCTCTCTTTACTACCTCTCTCTCTTTTTATCTCTGTCTCTCTCTGTACTACCTGTCTCTCTTTACTCTCTCTCTCTCTTTACTCTCTCTCTCTCTCTCTTTTTATCTCTGTCTCTCTCTTTACTCTCTTTATCTTGGTCTCTGTCTCTCTCTTTACTCTCTTTATCTTGGTCTCTGTCTCTCTCTTTACTCTCTTTATCTTGGTCTCTGTCTCTCTCTTTACTACCTCTCTCTCTTTTTATCTCTGTCTCTCTCTTTACTCTCTGTCTCTCTCTTTACTCTCTCTCTCTCTTTTTATCTCTGTCTCTCTCTTTACTCTCTCTCTCTCTTTACTCTCTCTCTCTCTCTTTTTATCTCTGTCTCTCTCTTTACTCTCTCGCTCTCTCTCTCTCTCTCTCTTTTTATCTCTGTCTCTCTCTTTACTCTCTGTCTCTCTCTTTACTCTCTGTCTCTCTCTTTATCTCTGTCTCTCTCTTTACTCTCTCTCTCTCTTTTTATCTCTGTCTCTCTCTGTACTACCTCTCTCTCTTTTTCTCTCTCTCTCTCTCTCTTTATCTCTGTCTCTCTCTCTTTTTCTCTCTCTCTCTTTATCTCTGTCTCTCTCTTTACTCTCTGTCTCTCTCTTTATCTCTCTCTCTCTCTTTACTCTCTCTCTCTCTCTTTATCTCTGTCTCTCTGTACTACCTCTCTCTCTTTACTACCTCTCTCTCTCTTTATCTCTGTCTCTCTCTGTACTAGCTCTCTCTCTTTTTCTCTCTCTCTCTCTCTTTATCTCTGTCTCTCTCTTTACTCTCTCTTTCTTTCTCTTTATCTCTGTCTCTCTCTTTGCTACCTCTCTCTATTTCTCTTGCTCTTCCTCAACCACTGACCCGAGGCCTCTTGATAGAGATGAAGCGTTAAATATGTTGTTATTTACTTAATGAGAATGGATAGAGTGGTATTTATGCCTCATCAGTCTGATGTGGTTGTCCTGAGTATCTACCCCTGCAGGGTAGAGTGGTACAGACAGCACACTGACTAACAGACACAGGATGTCACCACCATAAATATATAATTATCTATTACAGAAATAGAATGGGAATGTCAGTTCTAGTCATTATATTTCTATGGTCACTACACCATTCTTCTGCAGCGACAGAGAGCCCTCACACAGTGGCCTTCAGCTTTTCAAATATGTTTTGGGTGGAATTTGGTGCCCTATGTGAGGTTTATTACTGTCTGGATGGTTTGACATTTGACATTGAAGTACACTTCTGATATTATGTGTGTAAATCAATGTGCCGCTATAAACCGGCGACTGGGCCGCATCTGGCCCATGGGCCGCAGGTTTCAGAGCCGTGGCATAGACTTTTTCCTCCAATAGGTGGCAATTCCCCCTCTCCATGTCTTTTAGTGAGTCCTGACATTTTAAATGTCTATTTGCTGGTAAAAAGCCATCTCAGCAGGAGATAGAGCAGGAGTTTCCAAAGACAAAAGTGAAGTTCTCTCTCTCTTCTCTCCTGGGAGATGCTGAAAGCTAAGCATAATTAAGCAAATTTGATTAGAATCAAGCTTGACTTCTTCAGTTGACTTTTAATGAATGCAAATCGGGCATCTACATCCCTAAGATTAATTCCAGCCAATTAAAAAACACAAGAGGCTTATTCAAAAGAGGGATGGGGAAGCAGGAAGAAAAGAGTGAAAAGACCTTTAAGCTGAATAAAGAGACGTTTCTCTCCACCTCCTCTTCATAACACGCTCTCTTGAGGTTTTCTTCTCTCCCTCTGTGACTTAGATCATTATCAACGTGATGCTCCGTTAAAGCACTGTGCATTCCTATGGAGACGAGGCTATATACCGGACAAAACTACCGCGCATCGAAAAGCTCCCATATCCACAATGTTCACTTGATGCCTTTAATTTACAGATAAGGTGTTTTTTTTTGTGTTTTTTTTTTTAAACATTTGTGTAATTTAGCAGATGCTCGTATCCAGAGCGATTTACAGTTAATGCATTGTTGTGCATTCATCTTAAAGTAACTAAGTGAGACAACCGCATGTCACTAATCACGTTTCCATCCCATCCATTTCATGCGAATGAATTTCCTGACGCGTGGAAAAAGTCCCGACCAGGCTGGTGGAAACATGAAATGCCGGTGCAATTTCATAAATGCCGAAAGACAATTTGTTCGTTCGACATGGTGGGATCTTTTTTTTGTGTCGCTAAAATTCATTATGCGAGAAATAGCGGTTCAAACGCCTTTATGCGCAAATATTGATATAATAACCATCATATCGAAGAGATCTTGGTGTCAGGCGATGACATGTTGTGTGGTCCTCCCACTACGACTCGGGAAAGCATGCAGCTTATTAGGCTACAGATGAAATAAGTTATGATGAACTTCACAGGGTGGTGAAAGTGCAAGGTGATGAGCTTGATGCTCCTTTCCAATAAATATCCAGGGTCTGATTCTGGTGACATGATGGTCGATGCTTGGCTGCTTTGACAAATAAAAATAATATCGCTCTTAAACATAATAATCTCATAATGTAGGTAGCCTACCCGCACTACCAGCTGTTGGCTAGAGCGCATGCGCCAATACCAACGTGGGAACATTTTTTATAGTCCTAAAGGCTAACGCAACAGTTTTTGTGACAACACCATCAGTAGTGATGAAAATGCGATGGAACCCCATTTAACTATTTTTTCATTCGGCATATAGGAATTTAACGGCAGAATAAATTTTGAATTGCACGTACACAACCGTTCAAACGTTTGGGATCACTTAGAAATGTCCTTGTTTTGCTCCATTTTGTCCATTAAAATAATATCAAGTTAATCAGAAATACAGTGTAGACATTGTTAATGTTGTAAATGACTATTGTAGATGGGAAACGGCAGATTTTTAATAGAATATCTACATTAGGCGTACAGAGGCCCTTTATCAGCAACCATCACTCCTGTGTTCCAATGGCACGTTGTGTTAGATAATCCAAATGTATCATTTTAAAAGGCTAACTGATCATTAGAAAACCTGTTTGCAATTATGTTAGCACAGCTGAAAACTGTTGTCCTGATTAAAGAAGCAATAAAACTGGCCTTCTTTAGACTAGTTGTGTATCTGGAGCGTCAGCATTTGTGGGTTCGAGTACAGGCTCAAAATGGCCAGAAACAAAGAACTTTCTTCTGAAACTCATCAGTCTATTCTTGTTCTGAGAAATGAAGGCTATTGCATGCGAGAAATTGCCAAGAAACTGAAGATCTCATACAACGCTGTGTACTACTCCCTTCACAGAACAGCGCAAACTGGCGCTAACCAGAATAGAAAGATGCTCCGGTCCCAACTGAGCAAGAGGACAAGTACATTAGAGTGTCTAGTTTGAGAAACAGACCCCTCAACAGTGAAGAGAGGACTCCGGGATGCTGGCCTTCTATGTAGATATTCCATAAAAAAAATCAGCCGTTTCCAGCTACAATAGTCATTTACAACATTAACAATGTCTACACTGTAATTCTGATCAATTTGATGTTATTTTAAAATGGACCAATATTTAGCTTTTCTTCCAAAAACAAGGACATTTCTAGGTGACTACAAACTTTTGAATGGTAGTGTACGTCATCACGCACAGTTTTCTACCTGCAAAAAAGTCATTTTTATGGAAACATCTCTGGTTGGAAAATGTGGCCAAGTGGATGGAAACTGGCTGTTTTCAGCACATTTCTTCCTCGATAATCAGCGAAGTCAGTGCTAGTGTCATTATTTATCTTTTGAGCGGACTCAATTAGCCTATATGCTTTTTTTTTGGTGTGCAGAGAAGAGAGTCTCCAAACCTCAGTCTTCATCAGCATTAGCAGGGAACTGTCAAGGGTATGCATTCGAGGGGTTGTGGAGGCTCAGTCCCTAATGTGGTGTGTGACAGGATGATGGGGTGGCGGCTTGAGGAGGGTCAGAGGTTAAAGTCAGGGTCCTCTTGTCTGTCCCTCTTCTCCCCCCGTAGAGGGCCCTTTTGGGGGGGGTTATTATTTATAAACAGTGGGCAGCTTCCACACTCTGAATAGTCAACATCCTACAGTTAAAATTCAGTGGCGTTATCTCCGGAGCTTGTGCTGCTTATACAAATTATTCATCAAGGTGTTCAGTTTCTATTCCAGTTTTATTCTAGCCTAATGGACCGCATATTCTGAACACGGTCAACAGATGCGTGTGATGTTTTTCTAAGAATATTTAGAGGCTCCTCCTCTTTTTCATGATGTGACAGTATCATCCCGTCCGCGAGCTCCTCACTCTAGCTCAATTCTGTCATCGGTAACCTGACGCACGGACCCTTTATCCCACTCACTGCATCTCCGACATTTCTCAGCTTAAAAAAAAAAAAACTACCGACGAGCTCTCAACTCTTTGATTTCTGTTTCTCTCGCGACACTTTTTTTAGACTACACTTGACTTTCGAGACTTTCAGCTTGTTTTTTTTTTTTAAATACAGATTTGGATCATGGCCTCTCCGGCTGCTCTCATGCCCTCGGTTCCTCTCGTCCAACCGCCTCCGATACAGACTTCACCGGCGACCAACTCTCCGCCACCAGCAACCACGTCCTCATCCCCTTCACCGTCTATCGCGCCCACCGGACTGAACCCTTTCAGCGCGGACCTCTTACCAGTACCTGTCGGTAGCCCTGGCGCACCGGTCGACGTCCTGCCCTGTAAACCGGTGTATTCTACCCCGTCGCCGGTTGAGAACACTCCGCAAAACAACGAGGTTAAAATGGTCGAGGTCAGAGGCGCCAAGCTCGCCTCTTTCACGGTAAAAGACAACGAGCTAATCTGCCTCCCGCAGGCGTTCGACCTGTTTCTGAAACACTTGGTCGGCGGACTGCACACGGTCTATACCAAGCTGAAGCGGCTCCAGATCACACCGGTGGTCTGTAACGTGGAACAGGTCCGCATCCTCCGGGGCCTCGGAGCTATTCAACCGGGAGTGAACCGGTGTAAACTCATCTCCAGGAGAGACTTCGAGACGCTGTACAACGACTGTACTAACGCCAGGTGAGTTGGTTTCCATGGTGCCCTCATCTATCTCTGATGTCTTTATAAAGAGTTGAAGCGACCGAACAACGCAACGTTGTTGAAATAATGGCACCTTTTCCAATCTTTTAAAAGTGTTTCAGTGGCTCAAACTGAGTCTCTGCAATTATGTGTAGGTGTGCGTAATGGGGGGATTTTGCGGAGCGCACACAAACACGATCTCTCTCTCTCTCTCTCTCTCTCCCCCATCTCTTTGCATTTAACACTGTTAGTTACTCTGAGAAATTGATTCTTCACAGAAATTAATTAATTTTCATTTGGCCCAAAGCGGCCGTTTAAATCAGGGCGCTGCTGACTGGCTGTTTCTCTCTCGTCGTGTTCTGCGTGTAGTGTAACTGCCTTCTCGTATCAATCAGTTGTAGCCCCGAGGATGAGCTCATCACTGGAGACATACACTTTGAGATGTCTATTTCTCTATATTTATGATTTAATTATGTAAATAGGCTGTTCTCTGTAACTCTGTGTGACCTGCTGTTTGGCTCATTAGCACTGAGATGACAGAGTTCGCGTCTCAAACGGCACCCTATTTCTTATGTAGTGCACTACTTTTGACCAAAGCTCTGTGGGCCATCGTCAAAAGTAGTGCACTACATAGGGGGACAGGGTGCCATTTGGGACAAACACTGAACACATTCTTGACCCAGGAAATTAAAAAGTTAATATCAGAAAGAGTGTGATTTATTTGATTATGCCTTAATCAGTTGTTCAGTGCATTTTGAAAGTGAAAATGCTGTTGGGGAAAGAGTTGGTTTAGCCTCTGTCCTCTCCAGCTTTTTACAGGTTAAAGACTGATTTCTTGTTAAAAGGCTACTGTTGATATTTATTAATTTACTCATATGAACCATCCAGTCTTACATGTCTTGGAGCGGGTTTGTTCCACAACAGCCTCTCCAGCAACTACGTGTGACTCACCAGTGACACCACTCTGAGTCAAAGCCTTTAGTTTTGGCTTCACTCAGACCTCAGTCGTAATCCACAGTTACACACCAATGAGACGCGGTTGAGATCACAGGCGTTTATGTTCATGCCAGTAACTTAGAATAGTACTAGTTCCCGACAGAGAACCTTTGTTTAACGAGGCAATCTGATCTTCTTGTCTCTCACACAAAGACAAGGTTCCATTTAGTTACAGCAAGCACATCATAACAAGTCCAGGGCAAATCCTGTTTCCCACTCATACAATGATATGTCTCCAGTTTAAAGATAGTTTATCTTTGAGATATAGATGTTAGGTATTCATCTCTTCCTGTATGTATGGATCTTGTTCATCTCTTCCTGTATGTATGGATCTTGGTCATCTCTTCCTGTATGTATGGATCTTGGTCATCTGTAGTGATAATAATCTAGAACAGATGTTACAGTAAACCCTATAGTTTAACATCACTGTCAGGAGAGAGAATAGAGGGAGAGAGAGAATAGAGGGAGAGAGAGAATAGAGGGAGAGAGATAATAGAGGGAGAGAGATAATAGAGGGAGAGAGATAATAGAGAGAGGGAGAATAGAGGGAGAGAGATAATATAGGGAGAGAGATAATAGAGAGAGGGAGAATAGAGGGAGAGAGATAATAGAGAGAGAGGGAGAATAGAGGGAGATAGAGAATAGAGGTGAAGAGAGAATAGAAGGAGAGAGAGAATAGAGGGAGAGAGAGAGAATAGAGGGAGAGAGATAATAGAGGGAGAGGGAGAGAATAGAAGGAGAGAGATAATAGAGGGAGAGGGAGAATATAGGGATAGGGAGAATATAGGGAAAGAGAGAATAGAGGGAAAGAGAGAATAGAGGGAGAGAGATAATAGAGAGAGAGGGAGAATAGAGGGAGAGAGAGAATAGAGAGAGATAGCGAATAGAGAGAGAGGGAGAATAGAGGGAGAGAGAGAATAGAGAGAGATAGTGAATAGAGGGAGACACACCTTTGACTGGTTCTTTTCATGTCTTTAGAGAGGGTCCTCTCATCTGACAGTGTGATTAAACTCTCCTGCACACACACACACATACTCTCTCATGTCTGTGTTGTGAAGGGTAAGGACAGAGATCATATGTGCGTGTTAGGGCCAGTGATGATAGCCAGGGACATTATTACTGTGCTGCTAGAAAAGCCATCTGCCATCTCTCAGGGGGGTGTGGTCTCTCTGATCCTCTCTGATGGCTTAATACACAATAACAGCAGTGTAATGTGATATCTGTACACAATGTGATATCTGTACACACACACACACACACACACACACACACACACACACACACACACACACACACACACACACACACACACACACACACACACTGTCTTCATGTACTCTCCACTCTTGACCCCTGGAATGTCGGCGAAGGAATGTGATCCGGTATCAGTTAAAAGGATTCCTGGGATCAAACAGGAGTCTGTGCCTCTCCCTATCCCAGCCTGGATTAAATACAAGACATGGGAACACAGGAGTGTGTGGAGGAGGGAGAGGGAGAGAGAGAAGGGGAGAGAGAGAGAGAAAGGGAAGAAGAGAGGGAGGGAGAGAGAGAAGAAGAGGGAGAGGGAGAGAGAGAGAAGAAGAGAGGGAGAGAGAGAGAGAAGAAGAGAGAGAGAGAGAGAGAAAGGGAAGAAGAGAGGGAGGGAGAGAGAGAAGAAGAGAGGGAGAGGGAGAGAGGGAGAAGAAGAGAGAGAGAGAGAGAGGGAGAGAGAGAGGGAGAGAGAGAGAGAGAAAGGGAGAGAGAGAGAGAGAAAGGGAAGAAGAGAGAGAGAGGGGGGAGAAGAGAGGGAGGGAGAGAGAGAGAGGGAGAAAGAGATAGAGAGAGTGAGAGAGAGGGAAAGGGGGAGGAGCAGTACTCCATCCTCACCTTGTCTTGTATTGTCATTACATCATTATTCAGGCAGGCTGCTCCATGTCTCTGCTGCCTGCACTGTCATTCATTACACGGCTTTGGCCCTCAGACAGACAGACATATCATCCACAGCTGGGAATACCGTGTGTGTGTGTGTGTGTGTGTGTGTGTGTGTGTGTGTGTGTGTGTGAGAGGGATGGGGGGATAAAATAGATATGACAAGAGATCAGCATCACATGGACTTTTCCTCTTTTGCCAGTAAGTCAGCCAGTCATCCAGTCTGCCAGTCAGCCAGTCAGCCAGTCAGCCAGTCAGTCATCCAGTCATCCAGTCTGCCAGTAAGTCAGCCAGTCACCCAGTTAGCCAGTCAGCCAGTCAGCCAGTCAGTCATCCAGTTAGCCAGTCTGCCAGTAAGTCAGCCAGTCATCCAGTCTGCCAGTAAGTCAGCCAGTCACCCAGTTAGCCAGTCAGCCAGTCAGCCAGTCAGTCATCCAGTTAGCCAGTCTGCCAGTAAGTCAGCCAGTCATCCAGTCTGCCAGTAAGTCAGCCAGTCACCCAGTTAGCCAGTCAGCCAGTCAGCCAGTCAGTCATCCAGTCATCCAGTCTGCCAGTAAGTCAGCCAGTCACCCAGTTAGCCAGTCAGCCAGTCAGCCAGTCAGTCATCCAGTTAGCCAGTCTGCAGTAAGTCAGCCAGTCAGTCACCCAGTTAGCCAGTCTGCCAGTAAGTCAGCCAGTCAGTCACCCAGTTAGCCAGTCAGCCAGTCAGCCAGCCAGTCATCCAGTTAGCCAGTCTGCCAGTAAGTCAGCCAGTCAGTCACCCAGTTAGCCAGTCAGCCAGTCAGCCAGCCAGTCATCCAGTTAGCCAGTCTGCCAGTAAGTCAGCCAGTCAGTCACCCAGTTAGCCAGTCAGCCAGTCAGCCAGCCAGTCATCCAGTTAGCCAGTCTGCCAGTAAGTCAGCCAGTCAGTCACCCAGTTAGCCAGTCTGCTAGTCAGTCAGCCAGTCAGTCACCCAGTTAGCCAGTCAGCCAGTCAGTCAGCCAGTCACCCAGTTAGCCAGTCTGCCAGTAAGTCAGCCAGTCAGTCACCCAGTTAGCCAGTCTGCCAGTCAGTCAGCCAGTCAGCCAGTCAGTCACCCAGTTAGCCAGTCTGCCAGTAAGTCAGCCAGTCAGTCACCCAGTTAGCCAGTCGGCCAGTAAGCCAGCCAGTCAGTCACCCAGTTAGCCATCCTGCCAGTCAGTCACCCAGTCAGCCAGTCACCCATTCAGCCAGTCACCCATTCAGCCAGTCACCCAGTCAGCCAGTCAGCCAGTCACCCAGTCAGCCAGTCACCCAGTCACCCAGTCAGCCAGTCAGCCAGTCACCCAGTCAGCCAGTCACCCAGTCAGCCAGTCAGTCACCCAGTCAGCCAGTCACCCAGTCACCTAGTTAGCCAGTCACCCAGTTAGCCAGCCAGTCACCCAGTTAGCCAGTCAGCCAGTCACCCAGTTAGCCAGTCACCCAGTTAGCCAGTCAGTCACCCAGTCACCAGTCAGCCAGTCACCCAGTCAGCCATCCCCACCCTCCCACCCAGTAGCTTTGTACTGTACAGTCAGGGTTACTTGACAGAATAGTTGTTCCACTGTTTTGACTGCAACACGTCCCTGTCTTTCATGACCTGTTTTCAAAGTGAGACTGGATGGGCTGGTGGTTTCCAGGGAGGATGGAGTGTGTTCCTGTGTGTCTGTGTGTGTGTGTCTGCTTTGTCTCTTCCACTAAGCTCCAGCTGCTGTGTCCTCCTGTTAGCGTTTCATGTTTCAGGTAACACACACT